>NW_016804595.1:2998605-3047535 GCF_001698545.2 Rhinopithecus bieti | reverse complement strand
CCACCACGCCCGGCTAGCATTTTTCTTTTACTTTTTCTTTTTTTAACACTGAAATGACAAGGAATGTATTATTCACTGTAGGAAGAGACACAGAAATAGAAGATGTTGTCTCAGCTTTTGAAGCTCATAATTACAAAATCCCACTGTGGTGGCACTGCATCAAAACAGGAAAAGTTAAATCACAAAATCAGGCATTGTGCTGTTGAATACCAAAGGGTGGTACAAGCAATAAAGTTCTAGTAGTTGCTTGCTTTCGTATCCTTTGGGCTAGAGAGCACCAATTCTCATACTTTTTTTTTTTCTTTTCCTGGTATTTCCTAGACACGGGTGGCATCTTTCCAGATAGACTGTAAGCCCTTAGGGCAGGAGCTTTGTACTTTCTTTCGAATGATCCTATGCCTTCTCTCAATGGTTTAAAAGAAGGAGTAACCTGGGTGTCTTTGCAACCATTGTGAGATCATGTGGCCACAGATAACATAGACTAGGTATAGATAGAATAGATAGAACACAGATAGAATAGGTATTTCCCTGCCTTGAAGAAAAAAAAAAAAGCTTCAAAAATGATAAAATAACATGAAAAGAAAAAGTAAACTCCTATTCCTCCTTCAAAATACACTTCAGGCCGGGCGCTGTGGTTCATGCCTGTAATTCCAGGGCTTTGGGAGGCCGAGGGGGGCAGATCACTTGAGGTCAGGAGTTTGAAACCAGCCTGGCCAACATGGTGAAACCCCCGTCTCTACAAAAATACAAAAATTAGCTGGGTGTGGTGGTGCACGCCTATAATCCCAGCTGTTCAGGAGGCTGAGACCGGAGAATCGCTTGAACCCGGGAGATGGAGGTTGCAGTGAGCCGAGATCGCGCCCCTGCACTCCAGCTTGAGGACAGAGTGAGACTCTGTCTCAAAAAAAAAAAAAATTCAAATGTCACCTAATTTATGATACCTTCCTCTAGGTAGCTACCGATAGATACCTAACAAACCACCTCATAATGTAGCAGCTTAATATGACAATCATTTATGTAGCTCATGATTCTGTGGGTCAGAAGTTTGGGCTGCCCTGGACAGTTCCTCTGATCTCAGAGGACCTCCCTCATGTGTTCACAGTCAATTATCAGCCATTAAGGTAGTTCAGCTTCAGGTATGGGCTGACTGCCTGTGTGGCAACCAGGCTGGCAGAACTTTAACTCTCTCACCTTCCAGCAAGCTAGCCTGACTTCTTAACGTGGCAGGCTCAGAAATCCAATAGAGTGGAAATAGACAAGTTCTCTTGAGGCCTAGACTTAGGATTAGCATATCATTACTACTGTACATTCTGTTGGCCAGATCAATTCATATCACTAAGACTGTATCCAGGGGCAGAAACATAAACTCCACCTTTTGATTTGAAGAATTATAAAGTCATAATGCAAACTGTGAAAATAAAATAAAATCAAGAATTTTGGTCATTTTCTTCAAAAAGGTTTGTTGGGATATAATTTATATCTAGTAAAATTCACCACTTTTTCAGAAAATTGTGGTGAAAACATACATACCATAAAATTTACTATCTTAACTGGTTTTAATTGTACAGGTCAGTAGTGTTAACATACTTACATTCTTGTACAACAGATCTCTAGAACTTTTTTGTCTCGAAAAACTGAAATGCTATATCCATTGAACAACTCCCCATTTCCCCTCCCTCAACCCCTTCAACCACTATTCTACTTACCTCATACAAATGGAATCCTGCAGTATTTGTCTTTTCGTGACTAGCTTATTTCACTTTGCATAATGTCCTCAAGGTTCATCTAAGTTGTAGCATGTGACAAGACTTCTTTGTTTTTTAAGGCTGAATAATAGTCCATCATATGTATATACCACATTTTCTGCATCCATTCATCAGTCCATGGACATTCAGGTTGCTTCTACCTCTTGGTTGTTATGAGTAATGATGCAAAGAACATGAGTATGCAAATATGTCTTCAAGATCCTGCTTTTAATTCTTTTGGATATCTACCCAGAATTGGGATTATGAGATTATATGGTAATTATATTTTTAATTTTTAAAGGAATCGCCAGACTGTTTTCCATAGCAGTTGCTCCATTCTGTGTCCCCACCAATAGTGCACCAGGGATCCAATTTCTCTATATCCTCTTCAACACTGGCTGTTTTCAGGGTTTGTTGTTGTTGCCGCTGTTGATGATGATGATGATGATGTTGTTTTTGGATAGTGAGAATCCTAATAGGTAGGAGGTGGAAATTCACTCCCTTTAAGTACACAATTCCATAACTTTTGACAAATGCATACCTTGGTATAATAAGTGCTCCAATCACCCCAATATCTGTCACCCCACAAGTTTTCTTAAATCCCATTGTAGTAAATCTCCTCCCCCAACAAACAGCCACAGGAAATCACTAATCTGCTTTCTATCCCTATAGTTCTGATTTTTTTCAGAATGTCATATAAAGGAATCATACAGAATATAGCTTTTTAAATCTGATTTCTTTCATTTGGCATAATTCATTTGATAAATTCATGTATTTGCATGTATGAATAGCTTGTTCCTTTTTTGTTCCTGAAAAGTATGCCATTTTATGGACATACCAGTTTGCTGATCTATTCACCAGTTTATTTATCTATTCACTATTTGGAATATTTTCAGTTTTGAGTGATTATGAATAAAGTCCCTTTAACTTTATTCATCTTTATAATTTAATGTTCAGAAATGCACATACATATTTTGTGTGAGCATGTTTTCATTTCTCTTGGGTAAATTCCTGGGACTGAAATTAAGGAACTCCTAAACTTTTCTGTTGTGGTTGTGCCATTTTTTTATTCCCATCATGAACATATAAAAGTTCTGTAAGTCACCATAGTGTTTGCAGAAAAAAAATCTGACAAAAGAAAAACAGTTTTAGTTATCCCTCATCCTTGCTAGCTCTTGTTGTGGTCACTTTTTGTGTGTTTGTTTTTTAGTCATCCTAATAAGTGTGCAGAGAAATAAATCAGTGTGATTTTTAAATTTACATTTCCCTAATAACTAACAACATTGAGTATTTTCTCATGTTCTTTTTGCCATCCATTTATCTTCTTTGCCCATTGTTCAATTCAGTTGTTTCTTATTGTTGAGTCTTAAGAGTCTTTTATGTACTTTTGTCAAAATATGTGATTTGCAACCATTTTCTCTCAATCTGTCGCTTGTCCATTTTTTTAACCCTGTCTTTTGCAGAGCAAACATTTTTAATTCGAAAGAAGTACAATTTATCCATTTTTTTCTTTAATAAATAGTGCTTCTATGTTATATGTAAGGAATCTTTGCCTAACACAAGGTCATAAAGATTATTTCTTATGCTTTGTTCTAAAGGTTTCATAATTTTTATACTTAGATAACATCCTTTTTGAGTTAATTTTTTGTGTAAGGTGTCAGGTATAAGTTGAGGTTTATTTTCCTGCATGTGGATGCCCAATCATTTCAGCACCATTTTTTGAAAAGATTATCCTTTCTCCATTGAATTTTCTTTTCACCTTTGTCAAAAATTACTTGGCCACAAAAGTGAGTACATTTCTAGACTCTGTTGTGTTCCATTTATCTATGTGTCTGTTTTTTTTTTTTTCTAAGAGACAAAGTCTTACTGTCACTCAGGCTGGAGTACAGTGGTGTTATCGAGGCTTACTGCGGAGTGATCCTCCCACCTCAGCCTCCCAAGTAACTGGCCTGCAGGCATGCACCACTATGCCCGGCTAATTTTTGTAAAGACAAGATCTCTTTATATTGTCCACACTGGTCTCAAACTCCTGGCCTCAAGGTGATTCTGCTGCCTCGGCCTCCCAAAGTGCTTGGATTAAAGGCATGAGCCACTGCACCAGGCCTATGTGTCTATTATTTTGTGAATACTATACTGTCGTGGGTACTATAACGTTTTTGTTTTTTTTTTTTTTTTTTTTTTTTTTTTTTGAGATGGAGTCTTGCTCTGTCACCCAGGCTAGAGTACAGTGGTGTGATCTTGGCTCACTGCAACCTCCAGCTCCCAGGCTTAAGTAATTCTCCTGCCTCAGCCTCCCAAGTAGCTGGGATTACAGGTGTGTGCCACCATGCCTGGCTAATTTTTCTATTTTTAGCAGACACGGGGTTTCACCATGTTGGCCAGGCTGGTTTCAAACTCCTGACCTCAAATGATCCACCCACGTCGGCCTCCCAAAGTGCTGGGATTACAGGTGTGAGCCACCGTGCCCAGCCAGTTACTATAACTGTTACAGTAGGTATTGAAATCAGGTAATAAGAAGTCCTTTAACTTTGTTCAATTTCAAACTGTTTTTGGTCGTTGTCGTTCTCTTGCATTCTTTTGCTTGCTTTGGACTTACTTTGCTCTTTATTTTCTAATTTTTTAAGATACAAACTTACATCACTAATTTGAGACCTTTATTTTCTGTAAAACATATTTATGTAATGATACAAATTCTCCTCTAAGCACTGCTTTAGTTTCACCCTACAAATTTTGATATGTTGAACTTTCATTTTTGTTTAATTCAAAATTTAATCTAGTTTCCCTTTAACCCATGAATTATTTAGAAATGTGTGTTACTTAGTTTCCAAAATCTGGGTGGATTTTTCAGACACCTTTTGGTAAATAATTTCTTTTCTTTTTTTTTTTTTTTTTTTTTGAGATGGAGTCTGGCTCTATCGCCAAGGCTGGAGTGCAGTGGTACAACCTTGGCTCACTGCAACCGCCACCTCCCAGGTTCAAGCAATGCTCTGCCTCAGCCTCCCAAGTAGCTGGGATTACAGGTGTGCAACACCACGCCCGGCTAATTTTTTGTATTTTTAGTAGAGACAGCATTTCACCATCTTGGCCAGGCTGGTCTTGAACTCCCGACCTCGTGATCCACCCGCCTTGGCCTCCCAAAGTGCTGGGATTACAGGCGTGAGCCACTGTGCCTGGCCCATAATTTCTAGTGTAATTTTTTTTGTGATCAGAGAACATACTTTGTATGACTTCGGTTCTTTTAAATTTGTTAAAGTTTCTTTTATGGCCCAGAATGTGGTCTATCTTGGTATGTGTTTCATATGCACTTGACAATAATATGTACTCTGCTGTTGTTGATGGGCCGTTTTAAAATTTTCAATCAGGGCTGATGAGGCAGCTTGTACCTGTAACCCCAGCAGTTTGAGAGGTCAAGGCAGGAGGACTGCTTAAAGCCAAGAGTTCAAGACCAATCTTGGCAACAAAGCGAGACCTTATCTCTACAGTTTTTAAAAATTAGCCCGTCATGGTGGCACACACCTGTAGTCCCAGCACTTTGGGAGGCTGAGGCGGGGGGATCACAAGGTCAGGAGATCAACACCATCCTGGCCAACATGGTGAAACCCAATCTCTATTAAAAATACAAAAATCAGCTGGGCATGGTGGCACACGCCTGTAATCCTAGCTATTTGGGAGGCTGAGGCAGGAGAATAGCTTTAACCACGGAGTCAGGGGTTGCAGTGAGCCGAGATCGCGCCATTGCACTCCAGCCTGGGGACAGAGAGAGACTCCGTCTCAAAAAAAAAAAAAGTATGAAATAATATACCATGTGTGTTTGTGTTGCTAAAAGGAATATCTGAGACTGGGCAATCTATGAAGAAAAGAGGTTTAAATTTGGGCTCATGGTTCTGTAGGCTGTACAGGAAGCATGCTGGCATTTGCTTCTGGTGAGGGTCTCAGGAAGCTTGCAATCACGGCAGAAGGCAAGGGTGAGCCAACGTGTCACACAGTGAGGTAGATAGCAAAGACAGAGAGGTGGATGTGCCAGTCTCCTTTAAACAACCAGATCTTGCATGAACTCATTATTGCACGGAGGGCACCAAGCCATTCATGAAGGATCTGTCCCACGACCAAAACATCTTGCAGCAGGGGATTACATTTCAACATGAGATTTGGAGAGGACAAATATCTAAACTCTATCATTCCACTGCTGGTCTCTCAAATCTCAAGTCCTTCTCACATTGCAAAACACAATCATCCTTTCCCAATAGTCCTCAAAAGTCTTAACTCATTTCAGCATTAACTCAAAAGTCCAAATCTCATCTGAGACTCAAGGCACTTTCCTTCCACCTATGAGCCTGTAAAATCAAAACCAAGTTACTTACTTCCAAGATGGTGGTATAGGCATAGTGCAAATGTTTCCATTCCAAAAGGTAAACATAGGCCAACAGAAAGAGCAACAGGCCCCACACATGTCTGAAACCCGGCAGGGCAAACATCAAACCTTCAAGCTCCAACATAATTTCCTGTGATTCCAAGTCCTGCATCCAGGGCACACTGGTGCAAGGAATGGGCTCCCAAGGCCTTGGGCATCTCTACCCCTGTGGCTTTGTAGGCTGTTGCTGCTCTCACAGGTTGGAGTTGAAGGCCTGAAGCATTTCCAGGCTTAGGGTGCAAGCTACTGATGGCTCTACTATTCTGGGGTCCGGAGGGTGGTGGTCCTGTTCCCACAGCTCCACTGGGCAGTGTCCCAGTGGGGAGTCTGTGTGGGGGATTTAACCCTACATTTCCCCTTGGTGCTTCCCTAGTAAAGGCTCTCTGTGGGGGCGCTGCCCCTGCAGCAGGCTTCTTCCTGGACATCCAGGCATTCCTATACATTCTTTGAAATCTAGGTGGGAGCTGCCAAGCTTCCTTCACTCTTGCGTTTCATACATCTGCAGGTTTAACACCACATGGAAGTCACCAAGGCTTACAGCTTGCACCCTCTGAAGCCACAGTTTGAGCTGTACCTGTAACCCTTTGAGTTCTGACTGGAGTCAGAGCATCCAGGATACAGGGAACAGAGTCCCAAGGCTGTACGGGGCAGTAGCTTCCTGGGATTGACCTTTGAAACCATTCTTCCATTCTAGGCCTCTGGGTCTGTGATGGCAGGGACTTCCCTGAAGCTTTCTGAAATGTTTTTGAGGTCTTTTTCCCAACGTCTTAACTATTAGCACTTGGCTCTCTTTTAGTCATGCAAATATCTCTGGCAAGAGGTTGCTCCAAAGCCCTCTTGAATTCCTCACCTGAAAATCCTCTTTCCTTTTCTACTACATGGCCAGGCTGCAAATTTTCCAAACTTTTATGCTCTGCTTCCTGTTTAAATATAAATTCCAACTTTAAGTCATTTCTTTGCTCACATATCTGATCACAAGCTGTTAGAAGTAGCCATACCACTTCTTGAACACTTAGTTGCTTAGAAATACTTTGTCAGATATCCTAGGTCATCACTCTCAAGTTCAACCTTCCACGGACCCCTAGGGCATGGACACAGTGCAGCCAAGTTCTTTTCTAGGGCATAACATGGGTGATCTTCAATCTAATTCCCAATAACTTCCTCATTTCTATCTGAGACTTCATTAACCTGGTCTTCATATTTCTATTGGCATTTTAGTCACAACTTAAGTCTCTAAGAAGGTCCAAACTTCCTTCATTTTCCTATCTTCTTCTGAGTTCTCTGACTTCTAACATCTGCATATTACCCATTTCCAAAGCTGCTTCCACATTTTCAGTTATCTTTACAACAACACCTCATTCCTTAGTATCAATTTCCTGTGTTAGTCCATTTGCAATGCTATAAGGCAATATCTGAGACTGCGTAATATGTAAAGAAAAGAGGTTTAAATTTTGGCTCATGGTTCTTTGAGCTGTGCAGGCAGTGTGGTGCCAGCATCCACTTCTGGTGAGGGCCTCAGGAAACTTACAATCATAGCAGAAGGCAAAGCAAGAGTCAGTTGTGTCACACGGTGAGAGAGGGAGGAAGAGAGAGAGGTGGAGATGCTAGTCTCTTTTAAACAATAAGATCTCATACTCATTACCACAAGGAGGGCACCAAGGCATTCATCAGGGAGCTGCCCCCATGACCCAAACACCTCCCACTAGGCCCACCCTCCAACATTGAGGATACATTTCTACACAGGCTTTGGAGGTGTAGACTCAAACACTCAAACTATATGACCACGTAAGGGGAAACGTAAGCAATTGAGCAACGATGAAATAAGAGTGAGAAAGGGTGTGGGCCAGAGACAAGGTGCTTTATACAAACTAGGTCTAGACTTGGTGTTCCCTACCAAGGTCTGTAACAATGAGAAATAAAAGGTTTTTTTGTTTTTTGAGACAGAGTCTCGCTCTGTCACCCAGGCTGGAGTGCAGTGGTGCGATCTCGGTTCCCTGCAAGCTCCGCCTCCCAGGTTCACACCATTCTCCTGCCTCAGCCTCCCGAGTAGCTGGGACTACAGGCGCCTGTCACCATGCCCGGCTATTTTTTAGTATTTTTAGTAGAGACGGGGTTTCACTGTGTTAGCCAGGATGGTCTTGATCTCCTGACCTTGTGATCCGCCTGCCTCAGCCTCCCAAAGTGCTGGGATTACAGGTGTGAGCCACCGCACCCAGCCGAAATAAAAGGTTTTAAATCAAGGAGTGTCATGATCAAATTTCTACTTTAGGAAGATTAGTCTGAGAGCAATAATATGTTAAATCGGTAGAGATTAAAGCCAGGAAAACATATGATAGATGATTATTGCAATGTGGCATTTAAAGATCATGAAAGTCTGAAATAAGGCTACAGCACCATCAGAGATGGAGAGAGTTACAAATGTTAAAGTGATGAAAATATTAACTTTAATGACTGTTAGAGGTGGCACAGAGGGAGGAGACTAGGACAAGTTCAAGGCTGCTGTTTTGTATAATTTGAGAAAACATCTAGCATAATTCCTGATAATGATAGCTGTTAATATTATCATCATCGACTACAACTCACACATTTCATAGGTTAAAAAGCATCAACAACCTGTGGCCCCCATAGAAAAAGTGGAGTCATACTCCTACTGGAGAAGCTACCATGCTTTATTGTAGAATAACTGTTTGCCCATCTCTCTCTCATTGTTAAACTGTGGACTCGCCAAGGGCAGGAATCCTGTCATATTTATCTCTGCATCTCCAGCAGCTACTTTTATAAATGTTTGTTGATTTGAAACATAAAATACGGAGCCTTTAAATGCTATTTAGTAGCCATTCCTGTTTGAAGAACTTTATTTTGATATCTTGGAAAACCAAATAAAGGCAGCTCAGTTAGTTCCTACTTAAGCAGGACTTGTTCAATTCAGTGCTGTTAGCACTGATGGCTTAGAACTGAAAAGCTCTCTGAATAGAGACTGTGTTTTACACATAAGATTTACAATATCCCTGTGCATGTGTTCATAAATGACATTCAAGATATCCTGCCAGACCAGTCAGGAATACGGGCATGTTACTGTATAATAACAAAACACTCCTCTTACTTCTAAACACCACTCACAAAACTGCTAGAAACTCAGGTACAAATCATTCCCTTTTGATTCCCTGGGGATAAAGTAATAGCTGCTGAATTCCAGACCACATGGAAGTCCCCCACCCTTTGTGACTCAAGGCCTCCTCATCAGCTCTGTATTGTGACTCCTGACATGGCTGTAGTCCCATACAGAAGCCATCCTGCCAGACTCTCCAGCTTTGTCTGAAGTTGCCCTCCCTGTGCCCTCTGCACTCTATGCACCATAGCCTCCTCACTGTTCCTGGAACATTCCAAGCCCACAGCCCATGAACTCTTCCCCCTAAACCTCCAAGGGACTTTGTAATAGGTTCTCCTTTGACTTGAAAGCTCTTTCGGTTAATCACTTCAGTGAAGTGGGTAAGAGACAGAGAACAAAATTAACCTGGAAAGAATGTTAGATTGTGTGTACCGTCTTTTCACCCACAGCCTCCCTCTGAGATAGCAATCAGCCCTTCTCAGATATAGAAACAAACACACAAACAAAAACAATTGTAATGAGGAATTTCACAAAGACAACTTAGAATAGAAACTTTCTTTTAAAGTAAGGAGCTATTTTTTTCTCTTGCATTTGGCAAAATACTCTAAGTTAGAGGCATGGAATCTATGCTGTACTTTTTTTTTACACTGGAAAGTCCATATTGGAGTTGACCTCTAAAACTGGCATCCCAGTTCTCATTAAGTTAATGGTGTTAATTATTGATAATCTTCTGTCCTTCAACCTGGATTAATCTAGCTTAAATAAGGACGATCTGCAAGCAGGAAACACTTATTTAATTACATGTATGTGTTTAGTTTAAAATACAGATACATATTAATACCACCTACACACCCATGCACAATATATAAACACATAGACAAACAATTCATGCTATGGCAGAATTAGCCAACCTGGCCTGTCTATAAGTCAATCAAAATGGGGTCTCTCCAAGTATAGTACAGAATATTGTTAGGAGATCAGGCCTTGGAATCAGAAAAGCAAATACAAATGCCTAAGTTCACCATTTCATTCCTAGCATGTTACACCAGAGATTTAAGCCTCAGCTTCCTCACCTCTAATGGTATTTTGAAAGTACTTACCTCACATTTGAGATAGTATGTGTACAATGTTTAGCAAAGTGCGTGGGATACAGTATGTAAAAAATAAATATTACTATGTATTATTATTGTTAAAGCTTTAAAAATGAAGTTAATAGCCATCACTTGTATGAAGCTTATAATAATGTCCCAGTGATTAATTTAAAAGATGAAAACAATACAAGATATGTTCATATAACTTTAAGTGATCACAAGAGAGACAAACCATTATAAATAATACAAGTATGCTTCTGTGTTCATTTCTCTCCAAAAGTAACATTTCACTCAAGTGTGACTTATGCCTTGATTACCCCTTTCAGAAAAAGGAAACATGTGTTAAACCTTATTCTCCTTAAAAAAAAAATTCAAATAAAAAAATTCAACTTCACAGTGCAGATAGAAATGAAAATAAACTTCTAGTTTAGAGAGAATGAATTAATCATATGCACTAGCTACTTCTCTTTCTCAAAATTCATTAAAATGAAGTCCATGAAATTTTTAAGGACATAAGACCAACAAGACAAAGAAAATGAAACAGAAGACAGAAACCACAATATTTTGGAAGCTAGAAATTGTTAGACCAGAGTTAACTAATACAGCAGACACAGAAATGGTACTAAGTGATTGGTGGGGGAAAAGCAATCTACACTGCAGAACCTCTAAAAGAGCAATGAATTAGTGTCTACTTGTACATTTGGAATTGGGGATAAGGTGATATTAAAATTAAGAGGAGTAGTTGAAAGTATGTTTAAGGCCAGGTATGGTGGCTCACGCCTGTAATCCCAGCACTTTGGGAGGCCAAGGCGGGCGGATCATGAGGTTAAGAGATCGAGACCATCCTGGCCAACATGGTGAAACTCCGTCTCTACTAAAAATAGAAAAATTAGCTGGACATGGTGGCATGCGCCTGTAGTCCCAGCTATTCGGGAGGCTGAGGCAGGAGAATCGTTTGAACCTGGGAGGTGGAAGTTGCAGTGGGCGGAGATCGCACCACTGCACTCCAGCCTGGCAACAGAAGGAGACTCCATCTCAAAATAAATAAATAAATAAATAAAAATAAAGTATGTTTTTTAAAAAACAGGCAAAATGTGATACCAGTTCATTTATACTAGAGTGGCTATAATGAAAAAGATAGTAACAAATCTTATATAGGATGTGGAGCAATGGAGACCTCATATGCTGCTGGTGGGAACGGAAATGGTGCAGCCACTTTGGAGACCAATAGTTCCTCAAATGATTAAGCACAGTGTTAGCATATGATTGAGCAATTCTACTCCTAGGTATATACCTAAGAGAAATGAAAACATGTCCACACAAAAATTTATTCAGTACATGATTTTTCAAAGCAGCATTATTCATAATAGACAAAAAGAAGCTATACTCTCAAGCCATCAAATAATGAATGAATATATAAAATATGGTATATCCATACAATGGAGTATTTTTCGGCAATAAAAAAATGAAGGACTGATTCATTCTATAACACACATGGAAACAGAGGCTAAGGAAAGAATCCAGTCAGAAAAGACTGCCTAGTGTATGATTCCATTGCTATGAACTGTCCAGACTAGGAAAATCCATAGAACCAGAGAGGAGAGTAGTGGTTGCCTAGTCTGGGGTGGGGTGGAGGTGAGGAGTCAGTGAAGGATGGGGGCACTGGTTGTGAAGGATGACTTCTAAAGGGCATGTGGTTTCTTCTTGGGATGATGAAAATGTTCCAAAATTGATGTGATGGTTGCACAACTCTGACTAAATATACAAAAACCATTAAATTATATACACTTTTTTAGATGGGGTCTTGTATTGCTGAGTAGGCTGTTTTTGAACTCCTGGGCTCAAGTGATCCTCTTGCCTCAGACTCCCAAGTAGCTGGGATTTCAGGTGTGCACCACCATGCCCAGCTGAATTTTATACTTTAAATGGGTAAACTGTGTGCTATGTGAATGATATTTCAATCAAGCTGTTCAAGAAGAGTGGGGGTCTTTCCTTTGGAGGGGGTAAAAGAGAGGTTCACTGGTCCACAGAGCAGGGGCAATAAGATTGGGCTGATTTAAACCTTGGGTCTTTGTCTCTCCCAGAAAACTGTCAAAAGTGTATCCTCTAGAGAGATCTGTGGATCTCTGGGGAACCTGACCAGCCCAAGTGAATAAATCTGAAGATGTTAACATGTGTTCAACAAAGTCATTCCTCTAGTTTTGCTACTGTGGTGCTCACAGTCAACAAATTGAACTCATGCTCAGTCAGCTTTTTGGTGCCCCACGCTTAAAGGGACAGCCAAGACAACCAGATTTTTAAAGTGAAGCCTCTAAAGCAGAGGTTCACAAAAATAGCCAGAAGAAAAGCAATCTGGAGGAAGCAGAGACTACTAAGAAGAAGGAAATAACAAAAATTTTTAAAGGACTAATATTAACATCAGAAATATATGACCTGTTGCATGCATGAAATAAGAACAGGATGCTATTCTTAAAATATTCAAATACATTCATACAATAGGATACTAATACATGATAAAAAGGATGAGCTATCAAGCTATGCATAGATATGCATTAATTTTAACTGCATATTGCTAAATGCAAAAAGTCAGACTGAAAAGGTCACATCCTGAATCCTCCAATTATATGACATTCTGGAAAAGGCAAAACCATAGCAATAGTAAAAAAGACCAGTAGTTGCCAGGGATCTGAGGAGAGTGCTAAATAAGTAGACCACAGCAGATTTTCAGGACAGTGATACTCTTCTATATGATACTGTAATGACAGATACACGACATTAAAACATTATGCATTTGTCGACTTAAAAAGAGTACATCTTAATGCAAAATTTAAAAATTATATAAAAGGCTAGAGGATCTCAGGACGGAATACAGAATGTGAGAAAACAATCTAACTGTATTACAAATGCATGAAACAACCTCACTGAATCAGGTGGGGAAAAAAAAAGGAAATGCCTCACTGGTTTTAAATCCCAGCATTCCAAACATTTAACCATGAAATTCTATTAATATTAGTGAAGTTAGCAAACTCTTTCATGTGACATCTCCAAGTAGATACTGAAATACTCAAAAAATGACACTGCTAGTTACAAAATAGCACAAGAAAAACTTGCTTTCTAGATAGAGTATCCCTAATCTTGAGAACAAGTTAAGCAGTCCATTTTTTAAAATAATTTTGAGAAATTACCTGTTTATAAACAAGAAAGAAAAACAGACATTTATGCCACAACACAGGTCAGGCACTTGCACATATGTTCTCTCATTCAATCTTCCTCAACTTTGAAAGATAGCAATTTCTATTCCCATTTTACAAAAAAAAAATTTACATAAATAATGTCCAAGATCACAGAATATGTGGTAGATTTTCAGTGAGTGTTTACTGGAAATGAATAAAACAATAAATAATTTAAATACAAGTCATATATGTGAAACAAAGAGTATGTTATAAGGTCGGGCGCGATGGCTCACACCTGTAATCCCAGCATTTTGGGAGGCCAAGGCGGGCAGATCATGAGGTCAGGAGATGGAGATCCTGGCTAACGTGGTGAAACCCCATCTCTACTAAAAATACAAAAAAATTAGCTGGGCGTGGTGGCGGGCACCTGTAGTCCCAGCTACTCGGGAGGCTGAAGCAGGAGAATGGCGTGAACCCAGGAGGCAGAGCTTGCAGTGAGCCAAGATCGCACCACTGCACTCCAGCCTGGGCAACAGAGCAATACTCAGTCTCAAAAAAAAAAAAAAAAAGTATCTTGTACATTGCTGAGCATGGAAATACATAATGAATTTAAATATTACTTATTTAGAAAATTCAGTTATTGTTCAATGTTCACTGAAATTTTCATAAGAGGTTTCAGTGAGGGGAAAATATTTGATTTGGCCTTTGAAGTATGGATAGAATATAAATAAATGGATGGTAGGGAGAAAGTTGAGGTGGAGGCAGCTACAGGGAAGTCATGGGTGGGCAAGAACATGGATGCATAGAGTGAAGTGTATTAAAACACTTTCCTAGGAGTCTTTCAACTCTCTTTATTTCCCCACATTATGCAGATGCTCTGCAATCAATGTCTGCTAATGTTATGGCTCTTGCTAATATTTAACTTTCTTCGATATAGTAACAAATATGGAAACATCATCAGATAAATCATTAAGTCAAAGAATATAAGAACTAGGAGACCTTTAACATTTCCCAGGGCAACACATATGGTAAATGGCAGACTTGGGTGTGAACAGATATTTCTGGTTTCCATGTTCTTTATTCTTTCTACCTACAAGGTTTGATTCCTCATTTACAAATGAGGAATGAAGTGTGGAAAACTTATATTACATAGGTTTGTTGCTGTTGTTGTTGTTTTGGTTTTGAGACAGGGTCTAGCTCTGTTGCCCAGGCTGGAGTGCAGTGGCTCAATCTCGGCTCACTGCAAACTCCGCCTCCTGGGCTCAAGCAATCCTCCTACCTCAGCCTCCTGAGGAGCTGGGACTAGAGGTGCATGCCACCACACTCTGGCTAATTTTTGTAATTTTTGTAGAGATGGGGTTTCACCACATTATCCATACTGGTCTCTTACTCCTGGGCTCAAGCGATCCACCCACCTCTGCCTCCCAAAGTGCTGGGATTACAGGCATGAGTCACCGCGCCCAGCCCATAGTTTTTATTAAAGAGCAAATTCAGTCAGGATTTTGCATTCCAGTTTTTCTGGGAACACAGATACCAGGCTCTGTCACACAGAAACAGAAGTCAAAAGCAGAGGAGTAGGTTAGGGAGGAAGATGAATCTATTTGGTTTGTGTAGAATTTGAGTTTCTGCTAGATAAGCTTTGGATTTCCAGAGCACCCTTCTCAGAAGATTCTTCAAATTATGGGGAAACCACTTGGAGTTCTGGCAGAAATAATAAACTATTTGTAGATGTGTCTGTTTATTCTAATTCCAAAGATTCCTTTTCTCCTCCAGTTAAGTGACCAAGTTGTGAATCGGCCTTTTGACAGTTAGGTATTATGTGTGTGTGCATTTTCTTAGCTTGATAGTTTAAATTACCCTGTAATCATTTGCCTCTTTGAAGGTTTAGGCTGAAAAGAAGAGATACGGCACTTCTTAGTCACTCCCATGCTGGAAGATATGCCTGGTCTCTACCTTCACCCGCTTCTCTTCATTTCAGTGGAAACCTGATAAAGACCAGGCCCGCTGCTTGTCTAAACCTAGAGCTGATGAGAAAAGACAATCCCAATGTTACTGTAAAAGAATATTCTGTGTCCTGCCCCTGACTTTCCCCAGGAATTGAGGGAGAATCTCTCTTCCTTTTCATGAACACATTGCCCACTTAATTTGAGTTAGGTTTTTTTAAAAAATAAAATAAAATAGAGTTTCTGCAGTCCTTTAAAAAGATGACAAATTTCTTAGAACAATAAATATTTGCCAGAATGCTCTTGTCTTAAGCATAATTGTGATTCAAGAAATAAGAAAATACAACTGATAAGAAACTCAGATAATATTCTCATTGCCTAAGTTTCTTGATGTGTTGAGAAAGAAAGCTAATAATACTTAGACAGATTTATGTTTAAAAAATGTATTTTCATGTTTAATGAAACATATGGGAGAGTTTTGTTCTTAAAATAATTTAAAATTTCATTGGTATTTTTGTTTCAAATTTCATTTTCATGGTGTCTTTTATTTATTTATTTATTTTTGATGACGGCCGAGTCTGCGCTCTGTCGGCCCAGGCTGGAGGTTGCAGTGCCGGACTCAGCTCACCACTGCAAGCTCCGCTCTCCTGGGCTTACGCCTTCTCCTGCCTCATGCCTCCGCCGGTAGCTGGGACTACAGACGGCCCGGCCACCTGCCCAGCTAGTTTTTTGTTATCTTTTTTAGTAGAGGTGACGGGGTTTCACATGGCTTAGCCAGGACGGCTCTTGATCTCCTGCCTCGTTGATCCGCTGCTCTCGGCCTCCCAAAGTGCTTGCTGGGATTACAGGCTTGAGCCACCGCGCCCGGCCAAAGTTTTTTTTATTTTTATTTTTTTGAGATGGACTGTCACTCTGTTGCCTGGGGTAGAGTGCAGTGGTGAGATCTCGGCTCACTGCAACCTCCACCTCTGAGGTTCAAGCGATTCTCCTACCTCAGCCTCCTGAGTAGCTGGGAATACAGGCACTTACCACCACACCTGATTAATTTTTTGTATTTTTGGTAGAGACAGGGTTTTACCATGTTCGCCAGGCTGGTCTTGAACTCCTGACCTCAAGTGATCAGTCCACCTCAGCCTCCCAAAGTGCTGGGATTATAAAATTTCATTGGTATTTTGTTTCAAATTTCATTTTCATGGTGTCTTTTAAATTAGTTCATTTGGTCATGGATTAATCAGACTTTTTTCCTGCTGATCTGAAGGCTAGAGGTTTCACAGTTTTAAGCCTTTTGCATTTTGAATAGTTTCCTTTTAGCCAATTTGTTTTTCTTTTTTTTTTTTTTTTGTTTGTTTTTTGAGACGTAGTCTTGCGCTGTCACCCAAGCTGGAGTGCAGTGGTGCGATCTCGGTTCACTGCAACCTCTGCCTCCCGGGTTCAAGCGATTCTCCTGAGTAGCTGGGATTACAGGTGCCGCCACCAGGCCTGGCTAATTTTTGCATTTTTAGTAGAGATGCGGTTTCACCCTGTTGGTCAGGCTGGTCTCAAACTCCTGACCTCATGATCCGCCTGCCTTGGCCTCCCAAAGTGTTGGGATTACAGGCGTGAGCCACTGCACCCAGCCCAATTTTTACTTTTCTACCACATTTTTAAAGTAAATATGCAGATCAAGTATGTTAATATTTTTACTTATTTTATATCTACCATGTACAGAACTAATATTTCTTAATGGAAATTACTAATGAAGAAATTTTTAAAAACTCACTAGCCTCTCTTAGTGTTCTTATGAACAGGAATGGCCTGATAAATATGTTTTATGAAGTACTTTTTTCATTCCAACTTGTAAATCATGGTATTTTATTCTGCTCCCTATAAAGATGTACTGTAAAAGTAGTGAATTGAGCAATTAACTCTGCTAAGACTTCTTACGTACTTGTTTAAGGACTTGATAGCATCATCGGTATGTCACAAAAAGTCCTTGTTCTTGGAACTTTCTCCCCTTCCTCCACTCCCTACCACAGAAAAGTAGTGAAAAATGTTTAATTGGTATTTATCAGCATGCTGCACACCACAAAGCATTTAGCCAAAAAGAAAAGCAGCCAATGAGCTTGGAAGGAAAAGTGTGTAGCAGCCAAACAATTGTGTATTACTAAGATGATCAGACATCCTGTGTTAGGACAGCACTATTATGGAAAGGAAAGTCACTATTGATGAAAGTGAACTTGGAAAGATTTCTATTTCCGTATTCTTTCTTCTTCAAGCCTCCTGCCCCTGCTCCAATCCCCTATCAAATTCCACTTTCTAATAACAGTAATTTTAAAGGAGGGCATATCCCAATGGATTGCTTCTTTCTTTAGAACTTCCTTACCAGAAATTTATTGTTTTTTCTTTTTTAAAAGATGTTACATTTATTGCTACATAACCGTTGTACACAAGTGACATTTTCTATAAAAGTGACCTAAAGTGTTTTTATATTTCCTGCTGTTAATGGAAAAGATTCATCAACATCTATTAAAATGTAAAATGCACATGTCCTCCTCCAACCTAGTAATCCTACTCCTGTGAATCTATTCCAAACAAGTAAACACATCACTAGATAAAGACATATAAGGATATTTATTGTAGCAGTGTCTACATTGCCAAAAAATGGAAACAAAATCAACAATTGAGGGATTGCTAAATAGAGAATGCTACCTCTAAGCATGGAATATTGTGCTGCCATCAAAAATAGGAATTCAAGTTATACCCAAATGATTTGGATGTATTTCCCCAAGGTAATGTTGGGTGAGAAAAGCAACCTGCTTTATAATATGACCCCATCTTTACAATTATTTTTAAAACCCTGTATTTGCAATATATGTAAGTATATGTATGAATAGTTCTGCATAGAACTACATAAATCAAGAGAAAAAATGTAAGGATACATACTAGGCTGTAACAGGAATTATCATGGGAATGGGATGTAAGGAGGTTGAAGAGGGGAGAGAGGAGATGAGATTTTTTAAAAATTCACTATGAAAGCAGGTATATAATCACATTTATTTATTATCTAAAATTATACACAAAGTCTTAATAAAAATATGAACATTTTTAAAAACAAAAGGCTTAGGCAACAATACCTGAAATTTGTCCAAGTCTACAATAATTATCAATGGAAGCTAGAAATCAAAATAGGAAGTACATCATCTGAGGTTATTTGTTCTTATAGTGAAAAGGCATTCCTTAATACATTATAGCCATAATGCAATGTTTAAATGCCATTAAAATTTAAAATTGATGCATTGCCATTATATAATTTCTGAGAATATATAATAACTTCCATTTAATAACACTAACTGCTACCATTTTTGAACACTTTGGTGTTGGGTACTGTGGAGATGCTTTAATACATTAGGTCATTTAATCTCTATGGCATGCTATGAGAGAGACATTATTTTTCTTACTTTGCAGTAGTTGAAATTGAGAATTAGAGAAGGTAGGTGATCTAAGGTTATCCAGCTAACAAGTAGAAGACCCAGGGTTAAAGCCCGATTGGTCTGACTCCAGAATCCATGCAGTTAGCCACTATTCTACTCTCCCATTGTTCTGAAATCCAGACTTCCTCTGTTTTGTAACCTTTTCTTCTCTTGCAAAGGTTGTTGTGTGATATCTCAATCCTCATAGCTGAGGTAAGCCTGACTGTGGGACTTATATGATGTGCAGTATATCTAGAAAGAAGGAAACCCCATTAAAAAACCTCTATGACATGTGCTACTTAACTGTTTTGATCACTCTCAGAATCAGAATCTTGCCTATCTACCACTGGGTATAAGTTTCTTAAGTTAGAATTTTATCACAGTAACAAAAATAATCATTTATTTACTCAACAAATATTTGTTGAATACCTGCCATGTGCAAAGCATTATTCTAGGGACTGTTGGGAATGATAGGTTCATCCTCCATTATATTCCAAAATATACTACAAACTATACAGGATTTATAGTAAGGTTATTGTTTAATTTTAACAAAACCTTAGTACTACTATCTAATTTGTGTTTAAATATCACCTTGATTAAAAATTTCAAATAACAAATAATATCTTATATTAGGTTGGTAAAAAAGTAACTGTTGCTTTTGCCATTAAAAGTAATTGCAAGAATCCCTTTAAATTTCTACAAAATGAAAAGATGAGGCTTAGACTAAGAGAAGATATCTGCAAAATAAAACTTCCAAAAGACAAATAATACAATAGAAAATGGGCAATAGATATGAAGAAGGTAATTCATAAAAGAAAGTCCAATTGTCATATGATCTCATTAGTTATCAGAGAAATCCCATTAAAGCAATAATTAGGAAAAATTTAAAGTTTGAAAATACTGAATCCAGGATTCATAGCTGGTGAGAGTGTAAGTCAGCACAACCTCTTTGGGAAGATCTAATTGAAAATGTGCATTCCTTATGATCTTGCAATTCTATATCTAGGTAATGAAAGTTGTATACATGTGCACAAAAAGTCACCAGTGAGCTCAATGGGGCACTGTGGTAGAGAAAAACATAAAGCAACTAAATATCAATCTGTATGAAAATTGAAATAATAACGAGGTATTCACACAGTGGAACACAATACACAGTAATTAAAATGAAAAAAACAGGATCTATAAGAATCAACAGGGATAGCCTTCAATTAAGTAATGTTCAATGGAATAAAGAAGGTAGAGAATGATACCGTTTATGTAATTTTTTAAGGATATAAAATGATTCCATATTTCACTTATAAACACATATATAGAATAAAAGTATAAAAACAGCCTGGAAGGATAAACACCAAATTTAAGGTGGTGATTAATTCTAGACTATGGGAATGAGGAGGAGAATAAAAAGGACATCACTGTATTTGTAATGTCCATTTCTGTTATCATATTTGTAATACCACTCATATGTAAACACAAATTATTAACAATTTGTAAACTCTAGGTAGTGAAAACACTGATGTTTGTTATAAAATTATTTGTATTTACTGAACTTTCAATATTCTTTAATAAAATCAAAGGTATTACTGTGACTGCTCTTGAAAATGGATTGCAGAGAGGTGAGAGGTCAATTCAGGTCCAAGTATAACATGATGGTGGCTTGAACTAGCATTATAATAATGGAAATGGAAAAAAATGGACTGATCAAGTGATTTTCTGTAGGTAAAATTTTAGAAGATGCTGATGAATGGAATGTAAGGGGTAAAGGAGAGAAAGGAATGAAGGATATCTCTGAATTCTAAATCATTTTTTGTATACAGATTTATTTTCTGCTTGGAGTCTGATCTTGTAAATAGTTCCTCAGTTGAGTAAAAACATGGATAGTATGAAATTACCTGTATAGTTCCATTAAATGTCATTCAAAAAAAGTCACTTGGAACAATTACTGGTTAATAACTTCAGGCATAAATATAAGAAAATTATACTTCCACATCTTGTTGAAAAGTGCTTTATCCACAAGTAATGCAAAGGGAACATACTAACAGGGCTTGGGTATTACTGGCCATATTTCTAGTTAACCATGCTTTTCTATTCTCCGGAGTTCAACCTTCTTTTCTGTTTGGCCAGAACATGGCATGTAGGCTAGAGGTGGATCACAGGGACAGAGGCTGGAGAATGGCAGTAATATTCATTTATGCCTTCTTTAGAAAGTGATTGTGAGAAACACATTCAATTCACCCGTCCAAACTCAAACAATGGACTTGGAGACACAAAGAACAGTGGAAGCAAGACTTTGCATAGCGGTCTTGCAAGATTGGGTGTCTGGTAGGCAGGCACACCCAGGGCAGTTACAGCAGGTAATTTATCTCCTAGCATGCAAGTCCCTCCCCCAGTTCCTCACTGGTTGAATACTATCAGGTTACAATCTTTCCGGACAAAGCCTAAGTTTTATTATGCCCCTTACAAGGTTATACCCCCCACCCCCTTCCCCGCTTAAGTTTTGATTTCCCAATAACGGAACTTTCTTCCCTTTTATGGGCTGACCCCTCCTTTATAGTCTCTTCGCTTATCGTGACTTTCCAGGTGCATGAGCTGTGTGGTTTTTTACATCTTAGGCTGGCTGCCAGTACTTAGATTTATCATGCCTTGAAAATGGACCATTTAAAATGTTTTTTTCACAGTGATTATCCCATAAAATTTGAGAAAATTGATGTGAAATGAAATGGCAGGCCTTAAGGAACCCCTGGAGGTTTTACCTGAATACCCGAGGAAAAAACATTTTACAGTAGTTCATGAACCTGGAAGTTGGATTTATGAAGGGACACTTGATTTAGTTTTCCAGAATCAGCTAGTATTTGCATTTCCCACAGAAAATATATATTTATATAAAATTGTGTAATGTATTTATTTCCCATGTCTCCCATTAGAATGTAAATTCCAACAGGGTGGGAATTTTTATTGGTCTTGGTCACTTCTTTTTTTTCTTTTTTGAGACGGAGTTTCACTCAGTCGCCCAAGCTGGAATGCAATGGCACGATCTCGGCTCACTGCCACCTCCACCTCCCATATTCAAGTGATTCTCCTGCCTCAGCCTTCCAGGTAGCTGGAATTACAGGCACCTGTCATCATGCCCGGCTAATTTTTGTATTTTTAGTAGACACAGGGTTTCACCATGTTGGCCAGGCTGGTCTTGAACTCCTGACCTCAGGTGACCCACCACCTCGGCCTTCCAAAGTGCTGGGATTACAGGCGTGAGCCACGGAACCCGGCTGTGGTCACTTCTTTATTCAGTAAGTTTTAGTTAAATGAATTTGATAAATGGAAAGTTTTACTTGCTGATAGGTTGTCTTTATAGTACAAATATATTTTGTTTTACCCATATGATGAACTTTACATCGTTAGTGCTTCCTGTTATTGGCAATAGGATTATGGTAAGTATGAGGATGAGAACTATAGCTGGTGAAAAAAAAATAACTGCAGAGGTTGAGGCATATGTTGCATTCATGCTCTGCAATGCTTGCTGTATTAGTTTTGTATCGCTGCTGTGATAAAATGCCACACATTCCGTGACTTAAAGCAGCACAAATTTATTATTTTACAGTTCTGGAAGTCAGAAGTCTGAAATGTGTCTTAGGGTAAAATCCATCTAGAGGCTCTAGGGAAAAAGCTGTTTCCTGGCCTGTTTCAGCTTTTAGAGACTGCTGCAATTCTTGGCTCACGCCCCCTTTCTCCATCTTCAAAGAGCATCACTCCAACCTCCGCTTCTGTTGGCATAGCTCCTCTCTCTGACTCTGGCCCCTTGTCTCCCTCTTATAAGGATATCTGTAATTATATTTTGCCAATCTGGATAATCCAGAATAATCTCTCCGTCTCAAGATCCTTACGTTAATCACATTTGTAGTCTGTCTTGCCATGAAAGGTAACATATTTACAAGTTCTAAGGATTTGGATATGAACATTTTTTGAAGGGAGAAATGTTCACATCCAAATCCTTAGAACCTGCAAATATGTTATCTTCCATGGCTATCCTGGTCTACCACCGCCATTTAGAAATCTCACTTGCATTGAAATTTCCACTCTTTGCTCATCCACTACTGTTGCTTCAATGGCAAAAATACTGAAAAATTCTGAAAATTTAGAGGCACACAGCAGGGTTTCGCCCTGAATCAAAAAAATTCATTCCTATCTCGGCTGAGAAGTTCCTCATTATCTTGATAATAAATGTGAGGAAGGGAGAACATTATGTCTTTTATCAACTATTTTAAAAGATTGAAATATAAGTTATAAACAATAATTGTCAAGTTGTAAAGCAGTTTTGCACCTCACCTGGCATTTCTTACCTTCTAAACATGCTGAAATTTTCTTTTCAGTTACATTCAAATGTGTGTTGTGCTTCAAAGCAGCAAACTCGGTAGGGCAGGCTTTTAATCACAAGGATGTTGCTTTTATTCTCAACATTTTTATAGCTTCTTTTTTTGAATTGTCTTTAGAGACATTTCACTAGACACACAGGAAAACATGGCTCATTATTTTAAGGTCACAAGGTACTTTGCTTGCTCTGTCTTCTTCCCTTCCCCATTGTTTTAGTCCACTTAGCCTCATCTCCACTCCTTCCTCTGCTGATATTAGTGCCAGAGATTTGTGAGGTTGAGAGGAAGGCCTGAGGAGCCCAGAGTGTGGCTGGGAAGAGAGCAGGAAGAGCCTTACAAAAGGTTTACAAGGTAGCAAACTCTAATGTACATTTGTGTGATCCAGTTCGCTTTACATACTAGTAATAAGTTGCTTGAGCATCAAAGTCATGTCATTAAAATAATACTGAGAACTGTATGTAATTTAACCTAAACTTTTATAAGTTCCCAATGTAAATATTATCTTAAATAAAATGGTATACTCAAACAGACTTTTGATGTATTGCTTTTAACATGGGAGGTGGGATCAGTAAAGGAGAGACTGGAAAAATGTTGGAAATTTTCTGTACTGATTCTTCTCAAAGTATGTCTCAGTTTAGAGATTTTCTTAGAACAGCTCTATGATTTAAAGCTTTTCAACTTCAGTAATGAAAGTGTACTAGTTAGGTAGGTACATGGATAAATTTAAAACATTTTGATAATGGCATCATATGAAATATTTATACCATATAATATAGGCTACAAATATTTTTGAATACTGGAGTTATTCAATGTAAACACAATTTACAAACCTTCTGATATTTTCAGTTTTTGAATTTACAGAATATTTGTCCAGACTCTTTCAGAGGCCCCATTCAGAAGAAAGTTTCTGAAATATTTGATATCTATCTCTATATATACACATATACACACAGACATATAATATTTTCCTCACAAATCAATTAAGATTACTAGTCAATAAAATATATTTGTTATATATATGACATAGAATATTTTCCTCATAAACCAATTAAGATTACTATTTAATAAAATATGTCCATAACTGAAGAGTAACCAAACAAAGTGCAATGATAAATCCTATTTTAGGCTGTAATTTCACATAAGAAAATTGTTTTTTTCCTTACAGGACAGATTTTCTCTATTTAACAAAACTGCCTACATCCTAGTTAGTTGCTGCTCTCACTGTGTCTTTCAGAATAACCTATTTTGGTCTGAAAGCCATCAGAAAACTTGAAATAAGTGAACCATGTAACAAGAGCTTATAGAAAAATAAAGAAACTGTAACAGGCCATTCTTCATTGCATAAAGAAATATCTGGCCAAGCACCGTGGCTCACGCCTGTAATTCCAGCATTTCGGGAGGCCGAGGTAGGCAGATCATGAGATCAGGAGATGGAGACCATTCTGGCTAACATGGTGAAACCCCATCTCTACTAAAAAAATACAAAAAGTTAGCCAGGTGTGGCGGCGGGCACCTGTAGTCCCAGCCACTCGGGAGGCTGAGGCAGGAGAATGGCGTGAACCTGGGAGGCGGAGCTCGCAGTGAGTCGAGATCGCGCCACTGCACTCCAGCCTGGGCCACAGAGCAAGACTCCGTCTCAAAAAAAAAAAAAAGAAAGAAAAGAAAAAAAAAAAGAAATATCTGAGGGCCAGGCGCAGACGTTTATGCCTGTAATCTCAGCACTTTGGGAGACCGAGGCAGGCAGATGACAAAGTCAAGAGTTCGAGACCAGTCTGGCCAACATGGTGAAACCCTGTCTCTATTAAAAGAATACAAAAATTAGAAGGGCATGCTGGCACATGCCTGTAATCCCAGCTACTTGGGAGGCTGAGGCAGGAGAATTGCTTGAACCTGGGAGGCGGTTGCAGTGAGCCGAGATCATGCCACTGCACTCTAGCCTGGGTGACAGAGCAAGACTGTGTCTCAAAAAAAAAGAAAAGAAAAAGAAACATCTGAGTATCTGAGATGGGGTAATTTACAAAGAAAAAAAGTATAATTGGCTCACAGTTCTGCTGGTTTTACTGGAAGCATGGTGCTGCTCAGCATCTGGGAAAACCTCAGGAAACTTACAATCACAGTGGAAGGCGAAGGTGGAGCAGGTACTTCACAAGGCAAAAGCTGGAGCAAGCAAGCAGGTAGGGGAGGGAGGTGCCAGATACTTTTAAATGACCAGGTCATGTGAGATTTCAGAGGAAGAGCTCACTTATCACCAAGGGGATGGCCCAAGACATTTGTAAGGAATCTACCACTATGATCCAATTATCTCTCACCAAGCTCCACCTCCAACATTGGGGATTACAATTCAACATGAGATTAGGGCAGGGACACAAAGCCAAACCATGTCAAAAACAAACAAACAAACAAAAAAACTTGCTCTCTGGCTTCCTTTGATGGCTCATCCCCTTGCTATAATAAGAATAAAAAGCTCTAAATTCTAAATCCACACCGTCCCACATGCAGCCAATCTCTGCATGTGAATATTAAGCACTTAAGTGTGCCTAGTGTGAACTGAAATGTGCTGCAGGTGTGAAATACACATTAGATCTCAAAGACTTAAAATGAAAGAAGAATGTAGGGGCAGTCGGCAAGATGGCTGACTAGAAGCAGCTAGTATGCATGGCTCTCACGGAGAGGAACAGAAAGGGCAAGTATATACAACACCTTGAACTGAAACCTCCAGGTACTCGTACTGGCATTAATCAAGGAAACAACTCAACCCACAGAGAATGAAGAAAAGCAAGACAGGATAATGGTCACCTGGGGGCAACATGAAGACAGAGTATCCTCTTCTCCCCAGGGAAGTGGTAAGTGAATGAGTAACCCTGGGAAACCATGCTTCTCTCACAGATCTTTGCAACCCTTGCATCAGATCTCCTTGTGAACCCACTCCATCAGGGCCTTCTGTCTTCAGTCTGACAGACAGAGTTACATGGAATCTTGGCAAAGCAGCCACTCAGGCATGTGTCGAGACCCTGGAGGCTTAGATACTTGAGCTTTCTGGCAAAAGTAGCTGCAGCTCTGGCAAAGAGGGAGGTTAGCCTCTTCTACGTACCCCTAAGAAAGAGGCTGAATACAGGGGGCTGAGCAGCAGTAGGCTGCAGGCCCCATTTTCATGGCACCTCACAAGATAAGACCTACTGGCTTGGAATTCCAGCCAGCTACCACTAGCAGCATTGCACCTCCCTAAGAAGGAGTTTCCAGGGGGAGGGGTGGGCCACCATCTTTGCTGTTCAGGTACCTTAGCTGTTTTAGCCTTCAGGCTTTGGAGAGTCTGAGCCAACCCGGGGCAGAAGGGGATCCCCCAGCATAGCACAGCTGCTCTACCAAAACGTAGACAGACTGCTGCTTTAACCGGGTGGCCAATCCCATTCCTCCCTACTGGGCAGGACCTCCCAACAGGGGCCTCCAGATACCCCCACCCAAGCTCTCTAGAGGACAGAGATCTGAATCCCCCCAACACAGCACTCCCACAGGGTGGGGTGGGTGTATTAATCCATTTTCACACTGCTGATAAAGACATACCCAAGACTGAGCAATTTACAAAAGAAAGATGTTAAATTGGACACAGTTCCATGTGGCTGGGGAAGACTCACAGTCATGGTGGAAGGCAAGGAAGAGCAAGTTACATCTTACATGGATGGCAGCAGGCAAAAAATGAGAGAGCTTGTGCAGGGGAAAGCCTCTTTTTAAAACCATCAGATCTCATGAGACTTATTCACTGTCACGAGAAAAGCACAGGAAAGACTTGCCCCATGATTCAATTACCTCCCACCAGGTCCTTCCCACAACTCGTGGAAATTCAAGATGAGATGTGGGTGGGGACACAACCAAACCATATCAGCAAGCCACCATCTTTGCTGTTTGGGCAACTTAGCCATTCCAGCCTTTGGGCGTTGGAGTGTCTAAGGTGACTGGGGGCTGAAATGAACCCCCAAGACGGCATAACCGCTCTACCAAAATGTGGCCAGATTGCTTTTTAAAGCAGGTGCTGATCCCGTTCCTCCTCACTGGGCAAGACCCCCCAATCAGGGTCTCCAGCCACTTCCTATAGGTAGGTGCCTTTGGGCTGATGAAAGGTCTGTACCTATCTGGGACAAAGCTCCCAGAGAGGACAGGCTGCCATCTCTGCTGTTCTACAGGCTTTGCTGGTGAGACCCCCAGGTTCTGGAAAATCTGAGGTGACTAGGGACTGGAGTAGGCCCCAAGCATACTGCAGCAGTCCTACAGAAAGTGGCCAGACTGTTATGTAGGTGCCCATTCCCATATGTCCTCATCAGGCAGGTTCTCTAGGTCTGGGCCTCCAGCTATCCCCTGCCACAGCTATCGAACCAGTACCAACTCAGCAACTCCCTGGCAGAGCCTCCAGGGCAACTGAAAGCCTCTCTGCCACTGCCTCTACAGTGGAACTGCCCTTGCCACCGTTGGACTAATGAAGGAGCAAAGACCCTAAGTGCCTTATCCATACCTCCAAAAAGCTGCAGTTGACCCAAGGCGAGGAGACTAGTCTGTCTCCCATGGGTCCCACACACATCCCACAGCTCATCACCAGACAGGGAACACCTGGCTTGGGCTCTGTACAAACCCTCCATGTTGGGCTGAGGACATTGAATGATTGCTGACCTATATCACTCTGGGGTGGAGCCCCCAGGAGTCAAGCAAATGACCCTCGGCCACAACCACTACTAAGACATCTTCCTCTTCTGCCTCTAAGCTGGGGAAGGAACATAAACACTGAGATCACCACCAGACTGGCAGTGGGCAGCCCAGGAGTGCCAAGTCATGAACTACAGCCAGCATTCAAGGGGGAGTGAAACCCACACTTTCAGAGCACTGAGAGGGAACACAGCTGCAACTGTGAGGAAACACAGGGAAACCACACAACTGAGCAAGAGTCAACCAAATGACCAATAAGCCTAAGTGTCACCTACTGGATCACACCCCAAAGTTTCAATACCAAAAATACCTTATTAACATATTTTTCTCTGAAACCAAAGATAAGTGAACTTCAAATAAAAAGCACAGCTACACAAAGCCTCAGCCCTCTGAAAACATCCAGAAAAGAAGTCTATTGGCTGTACTCTACACTGCAGTTAAGGAACATCCACACACAGAGATGACAAAAAACCAATACAAGAACTCTGGTGACTCAGATGGCCAGGTTGTCACATGTTCTCTAAATGACCGAATCAGTTCTCCAAGAGTTCTTAACCAGGCCGAACCGGCTGAAATGACAGAAATAGAATTCAGAATATGGACAGGAACAAAGATCACTGAGATTCAGGAGGATGGCAAAACCCAATCCAAGGAAAATAAGAATCACAATAAAGTGATACAGGAGCTGAAGGACAAAATAGTTGGTATAAAAAAGAACATAATGGGTCTGACAGAGCTTAATAATACAACACAAGAATTTCGCAATGCAATCACAAGTACAAACAGCAGAATAAACCAAGCTAAGGAAAGAATCTCAGAACTTGAAGACCAGTTCTCTGAAATAAGACAGTCAGACAAAAATAAGGAAAATAGGATTAAAAAAGAAAGAACAAAACCTCTGAGAGGTATGGGATTATGTAAATAGGCAAAATCTATGAATCACGGGCATCCCTGAAAGGGAGGGGGAGAAAGCAAACAACCTGGAGAATGTATTTCAGGATATCATCCACGAAAACTTCCTCAACATTGCTAGAGAGGCCAATAGTCAAATTCAGGAAATACAGAGAACTCCTGCAAGATTCTACACAAGAAGATCATCCCCCAGGAAAATCTGACATAATCATCAGATTTTCCAAGGTCAAAATGAAAGAAAAAATATTAAAGCAACTGGAGAGAAAGGGCAAGTCACCTACAAACTGATTCCCATCAGGCTAACAGCTGACCTCTCAGCTGAAACCCTATAAGCCAGAAGAGACTTGGGACTATTTTCAACATTCTTAAAGAAAAAAAATTTCAACCAAGAATTTCATATCCAGCTGTATTAGTCCATTTTCATGCTGCTAGTAAAGACATACCCGAGACTGGGCAATTTCCAAAAGAAGAGGTTTAATGGACTCACAGTTCCACATGGCTAGGGAGGCCTCAGAATCATGGTGGAAGGTGGAAGGCATCTTACATGGTGGCAGACAAGAGAAGAGAGAGGAAAAAGTGAAAGCAAAAACCCCTTATAAAACCATCAGATCTGGTGAGACTTATTTACTACCACAAGAACAGTATGCAGGAAACTACCCCCATGATTCAATTATCTCCCACTGGGTCCCTCCCATAACTCATGGGAATTATGGGAGTATAATTCAAGATGAGATTTGGGTGGGGACACAGAGCCAAACCATATCATTTCACCCCGGCTCCTCCCAAATCTCATGTCCTTATATTTCAAAATTAATCATACCTTCCCAACAGTCCCCCAAAGTCTTAACTCATTTCAGCATTAACTCAAAAGTCCACAGCCCAAAGTTTAAAGTTTAAAATTTACATATTTGGGCTGGACATAGTGGTTCACTCCTGTAATCCAGCACTTTGGGAGGGCAAGGTGGGCAGATCACTTGAGGTCAGGAGCTCAAGACCAGTCTGGCCAACATGGCAAAACTCCATCTCTACTAAAAGTACAAAAAATTAGCTGGGCGTAGTGGCACTCACCTGTAATCTTAGCTACACGGGAGGCTGAGGCAGGAGAATCACTTGAACCTGGGAGGCGATGGCAATGACCAAGATCGATGCCATGCACCTCCAGCCTGGGTGGGATAGAGTGGAGACTCTATCTCAAAAAAAAAAAAAAAAAAAAAAAAAAAAATATATATATATATATAATATAATAAATATATTATATATTTGGCTCACATTTGTAGCTTATATGTGACAGCACTATTCTAAACCGTAAGGGCAATAGTTTTTCCTGTACAATCAGATAGCTTCACTACCAAGTAGATTTGTTTAAATGAGTTGCAGTATACTTATGCATTAAAATATCTTTAATTCAAAATCTTTTAAAAGCATTATCTATTTAATCAGCATCTTCTTCTGTAAGAGTAGTTATATCCCCTATGTTCCAAAGGCAGCACACAGAGATTTAAATGACTGACAATTGTAGAAGTTGTACAGGTGCTCGAAGTCTATATAGCTAGATTAAATTACAATGCCTTCAATTTTACTTTTTTTTTTGAAACGCAGTCTCACTCTGTCACCAGGCTGGAGTGCAGTGGCATGATCTCAGCTCAATGCAACCTCCGCCTACTGGGTTCAAGTGATTGTCCTGCCTCAGCCTCCTGAGTAGCTGGGACTACAGGTGTGCGCCACCATGCCCAACTAATTTTTTAAATTTTTAGTGGAGACGGCATTTCACCATGTTGGGCAGGATGGTTTTGATCTCTTGACCTCGTGATCCACCTGCCTCAGCCTCCCAAAGTGTTGGGATCACAGGCGTGAGCCACCGCACCCAGCCTAATTTAACTTTTCTTTGTATACTTCCTTTAGAGAAGCAATGGTCATTTTATCTAAAAAACAAAACAAAAGGTTTGTCTAGAAAAAAGTAAATCATAGATCCTAGAAAAAAGGCTAACAAATAGGAGCTTAAATGATGAATCTCAACAGATTTTCCCTCAACCACAGTAAAAGACGAGAAAAATCTGAATCAACTGCTGCAGTTGGCAAAAGCGTTGTAACAGAAAAGCTATCGAAATTCTCATCAAATCCAGTACTCCACAAAGAACTCTTTCTGAAGGAAAGTGTTTACAGAAGGGCAAGTTGATTGGTTTTCACCAATAAATGTTGTCATCTCCTTCTTTTTGTCTCTCCATATATATAGATAGATATAGCCATCCATATATTCATATATATGTGTCTATATTTTATATATATCCATTCATCCATCCATCACCAGAGAACTGAAACCTGGACTGTTTTTTAATGAGCTTCAAAACATTCCCTTTTCCCACAGCTAAATTATACTCAAAGGTGAAAAGCTTTTCCTCTAAGAGATCAGGAACAAAATAAGGATGCTCACTCTTATCACTTCTGTTCAACATAGTACTGGAAGTCCTAGCCAGAGTAATTAGGCAAAATAAAAATAAAAGGCATCCATATAGAAAAGGCAGAAATTCAAGAAGTGTCTCTGTTTACTGATGACATGACTTATATATAGAAGACCCTAATTATCTACAGCTAGTGACAAAATAGAAGCCTATGGAAAATAGTCACGATCAAATTTTCATTACATAGTTATCCCAATCACAAAGTCACTATCACAGTTTGCAATTAGCCTGAGAAATAGGGATCTTTGAGATGATTCCAATAGCCATGGGGTCCCATAATAACCCTGGAAATAGACCCAGGGAAACTGAATGACTTGCTCAAAATCCTCCAGCTAGCAGGTAACAGAGGTGCTTCAGATCCAAACTCCTGTGCCCTTTCATATGCTACATTCCCTTGATACAGTAGTCCCCGCTTAGCTTTGGTTTTGCTTTCCGTGGTTTCAGTTACCCAAGGTCAACTGCAGTGCAAAAACATTACATGGAAAATTTCAGAAATAAACAATTAACAGGTTTTACTTTGTGTACTGTTCTGAGTAGCATAATGAAATCTTACGCCATCCCACTCCTTCCCACCCGGGACATGAATCATCCCTTTATCTAGTGTACCCATGCTGTAGACCTGACTCTCTTGTTAGACACTTAAGTAGCCTCCTCAATTATCCAATTCACTGTGTTAATGATAGTGCTTGTGTTCAAACTGCCTTTGTTCTACTTCATAATGGCCCCCAAACACAAGAGTATTGATGCTGGCAATTCGGATATGCCAAAGAAAAGCCATAAAGTGTTTCCTTTAAGTGAAACGGTGAAAGTTCTTGATATAAAGAAAAAAAAAATTGTATGCTTATATCTACTGTTATGAATCTTCTACGCAAGAAATTGTGAAAAAGAAAAGAAATTCATGATAGTTTTGCTGTCACACCTCATACTGCAAAAGTTATGGCCACAGTGTGTAATAAGTGCTTAGTTAAGATGAAAGAGGCTGAAAATCTCTAATAATCTGATTTTAAAACGGGCAAAAGATCTAAATAGACATTTCTCAAAAGAAGGCATAAAAAGAGCCAACGAGTATATGAAAAAATGCTCAACATCAGAGAAATGCAAATCAAAGCTACAATGAGATATCATCTCACTCCAGTTAAAATTTATCCAAAATACAGGCAATAACAAATGCTGGAGAGGATGTGAAGAAATGTGAACCCTCATGCACTGTATGTGGGAATGTAAATTAGTACAGCCACTATGGAGAACAGTATGGAGGTCCCATAAATAAACTAAAAATAGAAGTACCATATGATACAGCAATCCCATTGCTACATAATACCCCCCAAAAATGAAATCAGTGTATCAAAGAGGGATCTGCATGCCCATGTTTACTGCAGCACTATAACAATAGCCAAAATTTGGAAGCAATCTAAGTGTCCATTAACAGATGAATGGATAAAAAAAAAAATGTGGTACTTATACACAATGAAATACTATTCAGCCATAAAAAACAGAATGAAATCCTGTCATTTGCAACAACATGGATGGAACCAGAGGTCATTATAGTAAGTGAAATAAGCAAGGCACAGAAAGATAAACTTTGCATGTCCTCACTCATTTGTGGTAGCTAAAAATTAAAACAACTGAACTCATGGAAATACAAGTAGGATGATGGTTACCATAGGTTGGGAAGGGTAGTGAGGGGAGCAGGGTGGGAAATGGGGAAGGTTGATGGATACAAAATATAGTCAAAAAGAATGAATAAGATCTACTGATTTGTTAGAACAACAGAGTGACTATAGTCAATAATAACTTAATTGTACGTTTATTTTTATTTTTTATTTTTATTTTTGAGACGGAGTCTTGCTCTGTCACCCGGGCTGGAATGCAGTGGTGGGATCTTGGCTCGCTGCAACCTCCGCCTCCCAGTTTCAAGCGATTCTCCTGCTTCAGCCTCCCAAGTAGCTGGGATTACAGTGGCCTGCCACCACACCTTGTTAATTTTTTTGTATTTTTAGTAGAGACGGGGTTTCACCATGCTGGCCAGGCTGGTCTATATCTCCTGATCTCATGCTCTGCCCATCTTGGCCTTCCAAAGTGCTGGGATTACAGGCGTGAGCCACCACGCCCGACCCTGATAAACTCTTTTTAACAATTCTTTTCATCAACAAGCTTAGCAGGTATTGATGCCGCATCTCTTAATTCCTAAGACAATTAAGAGCTATGGCATCAATATCTGCTATGCTTGTGATTACTGGAGATGTGGATGGCAGTGAACAGTGAGGTCATGAAGTATTGTTGGAATTAAATATTTGACATATCAAAGTGTGTGGTTAGGCAAACCCATATTAGACATTCAACCTATGTTCAATGAAAAGGTTCTGGACAGAATTTTAAGGTAAATTTTTTAGAGCCTTTTTTGGTTTGGTTTCTGCTGAAGTGGGGGCACTTTAGACACAGTACAGTGGCAAGTGATTTTGTAAGAGGCTTGCTTACCTTATTACCTGACACTCTTCAATTAACTGTTTCTTGAGGTCTTTATGAACACCTCTTACCTAATTGGCTACCTCAACTGTGCCTTAGGAAAAGGAAACAAGGCAGCTGGACTTTCACAGCTTTTATCCCCTTCTCTGACTTTGGTATTTCTGGAAGGAGAAGGAAGTGAACCAAGGAGTGACTTGAAGGGGAGCGGCTCCCAGGAAGATAGGGCCAGTTTATAGTAAATGTGCATTTGGCCTTCCGATAAAGGCCATTATAATGGTAAGAGCTCCAGTACACTGCAGGGATGCAAGCTTCATACATCTATCTACTGTTGGCACTTTTGTTATTTCCTCCCAAAGGGATTCTTGCTTTTCTCTATAGGCTACGTAGGAAGTTGAAAAAGCTGGAAAAGCAATTTTCTTTTCCTCTCCTTCTTAACCATTTCCCCTGATCCTCCGACACAAGGTCCCGGCTTTGTCCTTGGCAGGGAGGGACAGGGTTGGGGCTGGCCAAACTCTGAGGCAGCCCTCTCCTCCTCTCCAGTAAACTAAAGTGATTTCATTTTAACAAGAAGCTAATTAAAGACCTATAAATGCTTTTAACAATGAACTATCTTTAGTAAAAAAAGAATCACAGATTGAGGCTGTATGGACTCTGAACAACATATTTTCACCCTTCATGTCAGTCTGCGACTTCCTCTATCTAAAGTGACGCTAATCTAACTGGAAAATGGATAACACACAGAGCAATGTTAGAGTGAGCTTATCTACTGAAAATGATAACAAAGAGAATGAGATAATATTTCAGTTTGGTTAGTTAGCTCAGCTATTGTCTTCTAATCTTAAATGGCCAATTTAACAATAGTTCTCTCTTCACCCTCTGCCAAAAGTAATTTTAATTGATTAAGTCTGCCTTTCTTACATGGTATTACCTTACTGCTATCAGGTTAAGAATACTGTTTTATAAAATATTTTGAAATAAAACAGTTTTGAAAACCTCATTTTAGTTTTTTTCTCTTGTAGAAAGCCTTCTGTAGCATGGCTGAGCCTTCTTTTAGGTACTAGACAACTCGACTTCTGACTCATGCTTTCTCCAAACCCTCTTGTATATTGGACTCCCCAATAAACAAATGGGTATGTCTTTTCTATCCTGTGACATACTTTTTTTTTTTTCCTGAGATGGAGTCTCGTTCTGTCACCCAGGCTGGAGGGCAGTGGCGCCATCTCGGCTCATTGCAAGCTCCGCCTCCTGGGTTCACGCCATTCTCCTGCCTCAGCCTCCCAAGTAGCTGGGACTACAGGCCTGGCTAATTTTTTGTATTTTTAGTAGAGATGGGGTTTCACCGTGTTAGCCAGGATGGTCTCGATCTCCTGACCTCGTGATCCGCCTGCCTCGGCCTCCCAAAGTGCTGGGATTAGAGGCGTGAGCCACCACGCCCGGCCGACATACCTGTTCTTTATGTGCAACCACTTGACTTGCAGGAGGATACAGACAATGAACAAACAATATAGCCTTCGTTACTGAGTAGATTATTCCTACACAGGTTATTCCTATTTCTCTTCAAGTTATCCAGTCAGGTTTTCAGAGCAGTAATTCATTACGATACATTATGAGGAAAAACATTGAGGCAGCAAAATATGATCTAATATATTCTAAAAATTTGCTTTCGATGTATATTACAAAGCCATAATGAATATTTTAAAGGGATTTTAAGAATCAGACTTTTGTAATTTTGATACGAAAACATATCCTGCAAATTAAAATATAGCTTGTAATTGCAGTAATGCGGCAGTTTTTTTTAAGTAAAACAAATGAGGTAGTGCCTTGTCAGCCTGGATAACACCAGTGCTGGTGACAATGCAGGGAAACAATCACTTCTGCACATTGCTAATAATGACACCTTTCCCAGGACGATTTGTGTCAGACGTCTTGGGTTCTGCATACTCCTTGAACCAATCTTATGAGTTAAGCATTATTATTCCATTTGTAGATGAAAAAACTGAAATTCTGAGACTAACTTTCCAAGGTCTTATAACAAATTAGTGGTGAAGCTGGGATTCACATTTCCAGCTATCTGATCTAAAACTTACATGTAACCTCTATATCATAAATCTCATTCGATAATGTAGGATTTGCTTTTGAAAGTTTTGCACAATGAAATAATATGCAACAATTTAACATGTTGTACAAGAGTATATAATGACATGGAAAAATGTGTGCTAAATTATAAATAGCAAATGTAAAATTAAAAACAATGTAATTTTAAACGTGCATAAATACACAAATAAAACAGATATGTGTGACATAAATATAGACGCATATCTAAAAAGAATGGTGAGATCACAGGTAACTTATTTTCTTCATTTTATTTATCTGTCTTCCTAAATTATCTACCTTTGTATTAAAATTGTCTTTTAAAATGTTTTCAATTATCAAACTGTAAACCTGCAATTTTAAGACATAATCTACTTTTATTTTAAAACGTATATAAAATGAGACACAATATCAATTTAAAATAGATTACTACAATTTTCTAGTAGTCCATCTTTATTTCTTCTTACTTTAAGTCTAAACATTATAATTTCCCTAAGGTTGTTTACACTGCAATTGTATAGCAAAAGGAAAGAAGTCTAGAGAAACTGAGCAAGGGGACAGCAAAAACCCCTGGAGCTACTACTAACTGGCCTTTCATCTCTGGTGTGAATATCATGACTCCATGCTGTAATCCTCCAAGCATGCACTGAATTTTGTACCTTAAAATGAGACTATAGTATTGTCCAAATGAGGGACTCCACAGGAAAAATAATATCAAGAACTCATGTTTATTTACTGATAAAGGATAAGGATGGGAAAAACAAAGACTTGCTAACTTTCCCATGTTGATCTTCACTAGTAAAACTGTTCAGCATGTTTGTTCAGTCTGCAGCTCCTTTCCACGTGACTTACAAGGTGTTATTTTAGCATGAATGGAACCCCCTGAGTAATGTGACTGACTCAGGAAGAGCCAGTTCGTGCAGCTATTAGCCTCCAGTTCTATCCCAGTAAAGAGAATATTCTTGTTGGATTTGTGGAAAGGCTCTGAGAGGAAGGAAGAGACATTAGTGAGAATTTCCCTCAGATAAAACATGTTTTAATTTAAAGAAATCCTGCTCAATTATTTCCCCCCACACCAATATTATATATGAATAATTTAGGATGGAAATTGAAGCCTTGCTTTTTGTCAAGAAATTTTCTTCCTCCCGAATTTCCCTTGTTATCATGCAAACACATATATTTAATGGACAGGCCAATCTTCCTCCTACTTTCTTTCTGCATAAAGATTGGTTCAGTTCTCCTTAGCGTCAAGGACTGAAGAGTTTTTACTACATCCTTTTCATGAGTTAAAGTAGTAACTGTATATAGTACTTTATTTGAATTTTATTGCATTTCTAAGTATTATATGTACATCTTAGACAATTTTGAAAATACCAAAAAGACCAAGGAAGATTAAAATCACCCATAATCCCACCACTCAGATAAAAACCCTTATTACTAATAGTAAAAGTTACTAAGTTGGTTATTAGTTTAAAAGGGCACAGTAAAATGTCAAGAACACTTAAGTAGAAATTAAAAAAAAAAAAAAAAAACTAAGGAAATAGTAAAGGCATTTAAATTTGCTTTCAAACGAGGAAAACAAAGATTACCCATCCACAAACACGTATTCCAGATTCCCTTCCTCCTTGGAAGTATCCACTAAGTACAATCAATGTGATTAAGAGACCGTAGTAGTCAGTTCTCTTGCCTAAACTCTATGCTCAATCATACCTCTGGTTGTTACTGTATAAAAGACGAACATTTTTCAGCAGTCACGTATATTCATAAAGGCTCCTAATCACCAAATTACAGTAATATTTTATGAGTGAACGAAGGGCTGGGCAAACTGTCATCAAAATTTACTTGTTTCATCTACTGAATTTAAGAGTTCACTCTCTTTAACTGCTAAAAGAGTTTTTTCCCTTGTGAAATTTAATAAGCACTTTCTGCTACCAATTTCCAATAGAAAACTCCACAGAATCACAGCATAAACATCTGAGGGTGGCTAAAAAGAGATATACTCAGGGGTTATCCGAAAAAGGCCAAAGAGCCACCCAAAGGACTTGAGTAGATGAAATTATTTTAGTGTATGAAGTCTATTTGGTGTACAAAGTCTATTTCTTGGAATGACACATCTCATGTGACCTAGGCTCTGTGAAAGTAAGGGTTTTGTGGACAACTATCTCTGGGAAATGCTTTACAGTATATATTCTTCTTGAGCTTATTATATATTAGCATATTAAGGGTTATAAGCAGTCAAGAAAAAATAAAATAATTCACCTTTGTTTCAGACAATGTTTCCCAAACTTCTTTCCCCATGAATCCTTTGAAGGCATAACACTATTAATAATGAGATGCTCAGGATTTGTGGAACACATTTTATGAATGCCACCTTAATGAATAGATTGTCCAGGATCTTCAGCCATATTAGTAATCCAGAGTTAAGTGAGCTCAACAATGCTCACTCCTTTATTTAAATGTGTATAGACTGAATTTGAATAATTTACCATTATAAATATTTATTTTAAAAAATCAACATATATGAGTAAATTTTAAGGTATGTAAATAATATCTCAATAAAGCTATTTTGTTTTTTTTTTTAAGAAATCAATGTGTTGTTTCAGAAATACTGAAAAGTAGAGTTACTCAGTGAACATGATATCAGAGCAAAAATAGGATAGTTTTAAGTAATATTTTATGCTGGCCAAGGTGACTAATTCCTGCACAATAAGAGAAGATACATCTGCAGTTACTATAATGTCTTCCAGACTCTATGCCTCTCTCCCAATCCTACCTCTTCTAGCTTTTTTTCCCAAATATTCTGGCTAATGCTTATAAATTAATCTACTTAAGTCCTAATAGTACAAGAGAGTAAACGCATACTGCAGGGTGGCAATGAATAGCAGTAGCCATAGTCCCAAACACCCCACTGTAAATGTAGTTTTTTACCTAATGTTCTTCCAAGAATATACATATGAAAAAATATTTTAAGAATTGCAAACATTAAAAGTTTCTAATTCCAAATCTTTAGGTATAACTGCTCTATAAAGAATATGCATTATAAATTTATCTGTGACATTATATGGTCTAATACACATCAAGTATAACCTATTTGAGAAGTAAGGTTCAAAGCTAAAAATCTCCCTTCTGATCTTACTATTTTTTTCCAGAAGTAAAAATTGACAATGTTGATGTAAGTGCAAATCAGAATCATACTCCATGCATCCGTCCTAGAGTTGATATAAGAAAAGCTTATCTCATTTGTTGCCACAGATGGATTATACTAGCTAAATAAATTTCAACAGTCACTTTTAGTTTCTTTATCTCTTGGTTCAAATACAAGTATCATAAAAGAAAAGAAGACGATACTTTTAATATGCAAACCATTTACTGAACTATTGACTATTTTAAAATATCATTTTAAAAGAGGCAACAAAATTATAACATTCAGGAATTTTAGGTAAACCCAAAGGTAAGCTTTTTTTTTTTTTGTAGTCAACTTGTACCAAGTTTAGCAGCAAGAGGATACTTCCTTAGAGACTTTCAGTTGACTTAAACTCAGTTTCCGCTAGTGCTATGTAAAGCATCCACGATGGTTTTATTGTATTCTGCAATCTGTTTGGTCACATTTTTCATAATTGGCCGGTAATCACTCTCTTGACTCTTGGTTGCTATGACTAATTACATGAATTAAGGGGAAAACAATGTCAATAAAATCTAATTGTGGCTGAGAAAGGAACTAAATACTGATATTTTTCATATTTAAGATGGTACAAAAAAGCACAATTAGAATACTTTAAAATACAGTACATTATTTTAACAGATTAAGTATCGATTAAAACCTAAAATGCCAAGTTAAACTTATTGCAAAAAATTTATATACAATATAAACACTTTTTAATATTTAATATGTTACACATTTTTAATCTCATTCTGGTCTTAGAACAACCTAACATTCAATGAACTAGTAGTTCCCATATTCAAACATACATACACACATACACATACCATGTTCTCTAGGGTACCACAAATAATTTAAGGCAAATTTCTAGACTTCACTCTGCTCCAAAATCACCTACTTTATGTTGCACAAAACTCCACTGCTAGACTTAGAGCATACTGTGAACAAGTCTTCTATTTTTAAACTAAGTTGCACTAACACTGGCAACAGAGCACCTAAAACACTTTATCTGGAGGTAAGTTGGGGTCTAGGCTGCTTCTGAGCTGAAGTTCAGCACCACCCTAGGAGAGAACCTACGCTGCCACTGAGTCAGGATCTAGTTCTCCAGGCAGAGACACCCTTGAATGGGTCAAAGAAGGGAATAGGAAACAACTTTTAAGGAAATATTTGTTACAACTCCACAATACATGTTCTCAACAGCTGCTTGCTGCCTCCTATAATCAAACTAAAAGTAAACAGTAAGATGAGACATAAGTATCATCTTTGTAGACATAAAATGGAGTTGAATTAACTGAAACATGGATGAGCTTGGAAGTCAAACGTCTCAGGATCTTACTTAGTCTACCTCCCTTTGCTGCCCAGATATTCAATGTAGAACATCATAAACAAGCAACTATATATTATATACATACACAATATATGTTTTATTATATGATTATATATAATTCTCCCAACAACACTAATTAGGAAATATTAACTATATTTTAGAGACTTCAGAGATGATACAATTCTGGGGCCAAGAGCAGTGGCTCATGTCTCTAATTCCAGCACCTGAGCAGGCCGAGGTGGGATTGAGCCTAGGAATTTGAGACCAGCCTGGCTAAGTTGGCGAGACTCCCGTCTCTAAACAAAAAAGAAATTCTTGCCATGTTTATCAGAAGATTTACTGATAATGTTTAACTTTACCCAAGCCCTGTGATCCTGGAAAACTGAATCTTAAGAGATGATACAGTTCTGGCTTGAACAGATTAAATTGTACAAAGTTTGTAACTTATAAGCAGTAGAGTTAACATTTAGTTTGTAACTTATAAGCAGTAGAGTTAACATTTAAAATTGGATCTCCCAACTCCAAAATCTGGGCACTTAATCACTATGCTACATTAAGTCTTTGTACTCCTTTTTTGGCAATTTCCAAAATCCGCTATTACTTTAGGGCGCGCACACACACACGCACACACACACACACCTCTTAACTACTGTAGAATTGAAACAGTCATATTCATTTAATTTAGCTCAGTGTTTTGTACATATTTGGTATTTAATAAATGTGTGTTAAACTATAACTAACTCAGTCAACTTCATTTTTAGCTTTTTTTTTTTGAAACAGAGTCTTGCTCTGTTGCTCAGGCCAGAGTGCAGTGGCATGATCTTGGCTCACTGCAAGCTCCGCCTCCCAGGTTCATGCCATTCTCCTGCCTCAGGTTCCCGAGTAGCAGGGATTACAGGCACCTGCTACCATGCTCAGCTAATTTTTTTGTATTTTTAGTAGAGATGGGGTTTCACCGTGTTAGCTAGGGTGGTCTCGATCTCCTGACCTTGTGGTCCACCCCGCCTCGGCCTCCCAAAGTGCTGGGATTATAAGCATGAGCCACCGTGCCCGGCCCCATTTTCATCTTTTTAAAGGATACATTCTTTCATCACAAAATTATTTTGCTCATGGTGTTGCCACTTTCTTTCCAAATTTGTAAGCTAAAAACATAAAAGAAAAATATTAACTAGTATCCATATTTAAAACAATTATATGTCTTTCTAAGGGGATAAACAAAACAAAAACCCTCATCCATTTTCCTTTCACTTGCTTTTTTCGAGAAAAGCCCATAGTAGAAAAAAAGATCTAACCATAATCAGTAAATCACCGGTAATGACACGTGGATGAATTCTATAACCATCAGTTTTACCTATATATTTATTTATTTTAATTATAAAATATTTTAAACGTTTATTATACCAATGAGCATGCTAACTAAAAGACAATTTATGATTTTCCTTTCCCAAAAAAAACTTTTAAAAGAAAAATGGGACACGATGATTCATCTCTTCTTGAAATCTGGAAGTCTAATGCCACAAATATAATATATATTCAAACACTGTCAAAGGTTCAGCCATATAGGAGAAACTTCCTTATTTCCAGGGCTAAATATCCTGTCTAATTCCACAAGCTGTGATAACAGCAGAGCTGCAGTGTGAAGATTATAAGAGAGCTGGTAAAAAGCTGGCACTGTTACAATAATTTCTGCATCAACAGGAAGCTAATGTGGATATTATATTGATGGTTGCTTCCTCAGAAGACAATTTTACTGTTATAGAATTAAACTGTTTTTCTGATTTAATTAACCTCGTAACTCTGGGTTATGGTCTTTCTTTTTTAAGATGCACATAGTTTTTTCCAAAGCAAAGGACCATTTGAAAATTGAAATGCTAAAATAATGTTCCGTCTGGACATTTCAAAGAAGTAATGATTAGTTTAAAAATACAATAATTGAAGCTGCAGTGGAAATGTTTCCTTCTACCCTTCATGTTAAAATAATTTTCAGGGCGCAAATTCAGCCTTGATGTAGCATCCATCTCATTGTTTCCTCCAAAGAGATAAATCTAGATATTAGAATGAATCATAGCTAATTAATTATGTGAACTGTATGTGCTGTGAGGTGGTATTACTAAATCACATCAATCTCCCGTAGACAGGACCTTGAAGTTAAGATGGACTTAAGGAAGCAGTCAGCAGTTTCTGGCAGTAAATCTCTAATAACCTTCAGCAAAGTCAAGTACCAGACTTTTTTGTCATTGTTTAATACAAACAGGTGGCCTTCTTATAATGCATCAGACCTGTTAAGTGCTACAGGAATTATATAAAAGCAACGCTATGTCAGATGGTCAAATTCCTTTTACATTATACCTCTATATTACTGACTTTCCTTTAAACCTCCAAGGATATCATGAAACAGAAATTCATTTTGAAAATCTGTTTTTCCCTAACTTATTTATTATTACATAAAATTCTTCATAGATGCCAAAAGCCAGTTTTCAAGAAAATAGTTGTGAAAGACAGGAAGATCAGGATTTGATTTAACCAGTTGGGATTCACAAAAGATGACAAATAACACAGAGAAGGATTTAAAACTGTGGCTTATGTTGTGATTTCCAGTTATCACTACATGGAGTTAAGAATACAATTAGCACTTAATGTAGGGATAAACAAGGTAACCACTCACTGGCTCTAAGAAATGGTGTTTGTCAAATGCTTTCCATCTTAAATAATTTATTCAGTGAATGAGGAGGGCTAATATTCCATAAGAAGTATCAGTATTTTTTTCTAAGAACCACTGAAGACAATGACCTCACAAACTTTGTCTTGTTTCTTCCCCAGCACTCATCCTCACTCTAAACAACCTGAGAAAATTTTGACTTATAAGTCTATATCTAGGTTTGTATATGAAGTAGAACAGAATAACTGGTAAATTTGAATTATGTAAACTAGTGATTTCTAAGCTTTTAGTAGTTGTAGTAAGCTTTCATGAGATTCTACCCTTTTCAAAAAGAATGTAAGGTATATTTTGTTTTCAAACAGTACATCCATACAATGAAATAGCTAATGCTATAGAAATGTCACCAAAGGCTGGGTGTGGTGGCTCACACCTGTAATCCCAGCACTTTGGGAGGCCGAGGCAGGCAGATCACCTGAGGTCAGGAGTTCGAGACCAGCCTGGCCAACACAGTGAAACCCTGACTCTACTAAAAATACAAAAAAAATTGCCAGGTGTGGTGGCAGGCACCTGTAATCCCAGCTACTTGGGAGGCTGAGGCAGGAAAATTGCTTGAACCCAGGAGGCGGAGGTTGCAGTGAGCCAAGATTGCACCATTGCACTCCAGCCTGAGTGACAAGAACAAAACTCCATCTCAAAAAGAAAAAAACGGCTGAGCAAAGTGGCTCAGGCCTGCAATCCCAGCACTTTGGGAGGCTGAGGCAGGAGGACTGCTTGAGGCCACAAGTTCAAGACTAGCCAGGACAATATAGGAAGACCCCATCTCTAAAAAAAATAATAACAAAAATTAGCTGGGCATGGTGGTCTGTGCCTGTAGTCCTAGCTACTTGGGTGGCTGAGGCAGGAGGATCGGTTGAGTCCAGGAGCTCAAGGTTGCAGTGAGTTACAATTATGTCACTACATTCCACCCTGGGCAACAGAGTGAGACTCTGTTTTAAAAAAAAAAAAAAAGGCTGAAAAAATTTAAGAAAATGTTGAAAGACTATATGAATAGCATGATTTCACTTTTGTAAAACAATATGGATGTATGATTGCAAAGGACAAAAAGACTACAAGGATAGAGCACCAAAATGTTAACAAAATGGTTGTACCTAGGTAGTGGAAAATCAAATGACATTATTTTTATTTTTCTCTATCATGATCACATAACTATATGAAGAAAAGGGGATTTTTTTTTTTTTTTTTTTTTTTTTTGAGACAGAGTCTCGCTGTTGCCCAGGCTGGAGTGCAGTGGCGCGATCTCAGCTCACTGCAACCTCTGCCTCTTGGGTTCAAGTCACTCCTCTGCCTCAGCCTCCAGTGTAGCTGGTACTATAGGCACCTGCCACCACTCTCGGCTAATGTTTTGTATTTTTAGTAGATGGGGTTTCACCGTGTTAGCCAGGATGGTCTCTATCTCCTGACCTCGTGATCCGTCCATCTCAGCCTCCTAAAGTGCTAAGATTACAGGCGTGAGCCACTGCACTTGGCCAAAGAGTGAATTTTTAATGCATTTAGCATTTTAAACCACGTGTGCAAATTTCTAGCATAGACTAATTAGATATGAGAATGATCAATCTTTTTCAGACCATAGTTGTTGACTTTGTATATGACACATAAAGCTTCATTCAATCATTCAACAAATAATTGCTGAGCACCTACTATGTGCCAACCAACAGCACAGTGCAAGGAATAAACGAGATAGACATTGTCTCTGTCCAGTCTCAGCTCTCAACCTAGACCTCACACACTGTTCAAGTAGTTATCAGCAAGATGAGTGATATGAAAAGGGGGCTGCAGGTATATATATCTATGTATCCTATGTAAATAATTGGAGACATGAATTAAGAAGTTCAAGGATACCTGGATTGCTCTTTATAGCATTATTTCAATTGTTTTAAAACTAGGAATTACCTAAATAACAATGAAAGGGAATTGGTTCAATATATTATGCTACATCCATGTACTGGAATATCATTAAGCTATTAATATTTTTTAAAAGTCAATATATATATTGACAAGGGAAAGTACTTATGATGTACAGTTAATCGTGAAAAACAAGCTTCTAAATGATATGTACAATATGGTACAATTTCTATAAATGCTTAGAAATAAATGTGTACCTAAGTATATGCATAAATATGTGTATACACATATCTATCTATCTGTCTATCTATCTATCTGTCTATCTACCTATCTATCCATCGACTAAAAGAACCCACACTACAGCAACAATAAGCATTCTCTCTTCTGGGTGATGGGGTACTAGTCATTAGAATTTATTTTATTTGTGATTTTGTGGATTTTAGCTTCTGCATTAGTAATGTTTCACTTTCAAGATTTTAAAAGATACTATCCCATATATCTTAATAGCTGTGCCAAAGACAGTATCTAACAGAGTTGGCTTTCAATATAGGTTTATAGAAGGTAAGAAAGCAGGAATCCATTCATTCTGAATGAAGACTGTGCAGAATCTGGCTGTCTTAAAAGTCAGAAAATACAGAAGGTATATAAAGCAAATCTTAAAATAAAAAAATGATTGTTTTGGGGTGAAAATATAGACTAAGAGAATTTCAAAGTCATTTAAAACATTTTTTACCTGAGAATGTGTCTCATTTTCTTGCAATTGTGTTTTTAGTGCCTCATGTTCTATGTTTAGCTTCTCCATTATTTTCTTAAAGGCATTTCTGCGGGTTGATAAGATCATTCTCTCCTGATGTAATTTCTAGAAAGATCCAAATAGAAGTGACAGGTTATAGAAAATATGTAGTAAGCCAGCATAAAGCATATTTAACTTAATTTCAATAACTATATTCTGGTAAAATTATATCAAGGCTATAACTACTCTAAAACCTCTTTGTAAAAATATCCTTTGAACTATAAGCTATGTTAACATTATCTGTATTAATAACTCTATTAATGCTGTCATTATCTCTCCTGACCCTAACAAATTAAGTCTAAATTAATATAAATAGCAATGGAAAGCTACTGACAAGTTTCAGGTAGGATAGAGTCATAATCTAATCTGCATTTAACAAAGCTCATATTTGCTGAAATGCTCTGTATTAAGTAGCAGCTTATACCTTGCTTTTCAATTTTTGCTTTTCTTTAAAACTTTAAGTCACTCTAAATTCCAACTACATATGTAAACATTTTATTTTTTCTCAGCTTATACAAATAAAATAATCAACTTAAAATAACAAATCCTATTATACCACAAATCCTAATATACCACAAATATATTACATTTGATCAAGAAAAAAACAATCTGAATTGTAATTCTGTAAGACTTGGTTAACGTTTACCTTTTTCTTTTCTTCACCTGATGATTTTAAAGCTGGCAAATCATTATATGTCTCCAGATCAGTTGTCATTTGCTTAATTTTGCTTTTTAGAGAATGCTGTTCTTCAGTCATCTTACTTTCTAGAAGCTCCATTTTCTGCAGATCCAACTGCAGACGTTGACTGTCTGAAACATAAGAATTTAAGGTGATAAGTAATCAAAATTTTATTCCTTTCAACAGAAGGAAATGTAATGCAACTATTAAAAATCATGTTTTATAAGAATATCTGTAAAAGAAATATATGTTCACTGTAACCAGTGAGATAATATAAATTAAGAAAAAAAATACTCATCCCCTCAGCAACCAATTTCAGGTAACCAATATATTAGGGAATCAAGTTAACCTGATGCATATTAGCCACAACTGTCTCCATGCTAACAAACATGTAAGGTTTTTTCTTGCTTAGTAATACAATCTATATTACGAGATAAAGACACATTATTTTTAATAGGAGCATGACACAGTTATGTAGGGAAAAAACCAAGTTAAATAACATTATATATATATTTGAGCACAATTTTATAATTGCACATATAATCAACTCTTACTATCCGTGGTAGTTATGTCTATGAAGTTATTGTGAACAATGAGTTAGCAAATATTGAACTATTGCTCTAAGGGAAATACAGGATTAAGTTCCTGTGAGCCTTTAGTCACATTTTAGTCAATTAGCCAATATATGATCTTGCCTTATGTGTGTTTCTGTTTAAAGACATCTTATTTACTATAGGTTGTAGATTCACTAACACTGAACTCACAGCCAACAGCACTGTAACTTATGCCTGAATTAAGTTTACCTATCACACGTTTTCTCCGTAAGCCACACCACAGCCTTTGTGCTTAGGAACACTTAGCACATCAGCACTTTGCTTGGGGCCATTTTAAATGGCATGATCACCAACAGAAAGCACAAAAATGCAAAAAACATGACATTAAATATACTGCAAAAAGGAAACCTGTTTATAGCATGAGAACTGATATAAGAAGGCAGAGTGCTGCCTTTTTCAACTTCTGTTGGCAATGTGCATGTCAGACTTGAAATTTTTCACGAGTCTGCCCATGTCCACAAATGATCATGAAAATGCTCCAAGTATTTATTTGGAAGATACAAAGTATAAAGTGAGAAGGCAAATTCACATGTTTGTTAGCATGGAGACAGTTGTGGCTAATATACATCAGGTTAACTTGATTCCCTAATGAAATCTATGAATAATGAGGATACGTGTGTCTGTCTCATTCTTCCATTCAAAAACACCAAGCATCTACTATGTGCCAGGTGCTGAGGATATAATAGAAATCAACAGAGACATGGTTTTCACTCAGGGAGCTATATTTTAGAGGTAGAAGCAGGCAATTAAATAAGTATTTACAATAAACTGGATAAATAAGAAAAGAGTAGTACAGGGTGCCATAAAAGCATGTGGCAGGGATCAAGAGAGCTCTCTAAAGATATGTCTTTCAATTAAAGACTTAAGGTTTATAAATATCACACAAAGAGGAAGGTAAAAGTGTTCCAGCAAAAACAATCAGCATGTGCAAAGTCTAGAGGTAAGAAAGTCTAGTACCTTTGAGCCAGTAACAGAAGTTCAGCATACTGAATAGTAAATGAATATGAATGAATTTGAAGAGTAAAAAACAATGATTCAAAAGTCACTGATTTAAGAAAAGAGACTGTTATCCAACCAAAATTTTTAAAGTTAGTGTAATTAAGCCAGTATTTCTTGAATGTTTCCTTTTACCCCTTTAAGAGTTTTAAAAGTCAACCATAGCGACATACACTATTTAAAAATATATATGTATATGTACACATAAATATAAATATCTATATAGCAAGACTTAAATGTTGTTGTAAAGAGTTTTGTTTTGTTGGATTCTTATCTCCACCAGGGTTAGAAATAGTTATGAGAATCAAAGAGCTGAACAAGTGACTAAGGCTTATGCTATTTCAATCCTCTAAATAGGAACTGTTTTTAGCCTGTAGATACTTTGACTATTTGGAGTAAACACTGACATAAATCTAATTGCAAGTTTAATTTGAATATATACCAGGGAAATACATTTAAGAATCATACAAATTGATTTTTCTTGATAAAAGGAGAAAATGGTTGGTATAGGGTAAAGTTTATCTTTCTTTAACAACAGGTCCCCAGTGAAAAGCTAAATGCTACTCCAAGGGAAGAGACAGGAAGAGGATGCAGTCTAGTTCCTTCTGATATGCTGTGAAGTTGCAAAGTTTACCTAGCAGTGTGTACACAGTAGCAAAATCTCAGAAGGAACCACTTTGACCTGGGGAAGTGTTTCTAAGATAGTCTGTCATCAGCACATTTGTTTACTCTCTGGAGTTTCCTTTCAAAAAATATAAATAAAAACTACTGCTGATAAATTCCTTGCCTCTTTGCCCATGCAGTACACCAGTGTTTCTCAACCTTTTTCTTACATTATTGACTCCCTAAGAAGCCGTTTACAGACTTTTTTCCCCCAATCACCTCCCTCCCCCGA
>NW_016804595.1:2992302-2998337 GCF_001698545.2 Rhinopithecus bieti | reverse complement strand
CCAGCCACCACGCCCGGCTAATTTTTTTTTGTATTTTAGTAGAGACAGGGTTTTACCGTGTTAGCCAGGATGGTCTCGATCTCCTGACCTCGTGATCCGCCCATCTCAGCCTCCCAAAGTGCTGGGATTACAGGCTGGGATTACCGCGCCTGGCCTCCCCTGACATGTTTACATCACTGATGTAGTGTGTAGCCCTTTAGGTACAGTGACCTGTGAAGTGCCATTATAATATCTAAGTTTTCTTCACCCTTCCCCCAAGAAGCGATTGCTTCATTAAAAAAAAATAATAATAAAAATAAAACACAGAGTACACTAAATCCATTATATCTGAAAGGCAAACAAGAATATTATAAACCTCTCATGGTGCTTTCAAAATACAAAAAATTTATTGAGTTGGAGGATGGTTTTAGGGAAAGAAAGAAATAAAAAATTATATGGTTGGTTGAAGTTAAAATGAAAACAATGTAGTAAACGAAATTAAAGTCATTATCAATGACTTTAACCTTTACTAAGAAAAATTTCCAGCAAAATCCTTATCATAGTATTAAACTGGATTTTATCTCCATTGAAGCCAGTTTTCTTTTTTTTTTTTTTCACTGTACATCTCTGGAGAACACATAATGACTCCTTTTTTTTTCTTTTTTGAGATAGAGTTTCGCACTGTCGCCCAGGCTGGAGTGCAATGGCACGATCTCGGCTCACTGCAACCTCCACCTCCTGGCTCCAAGTGATTCTTCTGCCTCAGCCTCCTGAGTAGCTGGGATTACAGGCATGCGCCACCACTCCCAGGTAATTTTGCATTTTTAGTAGTGATGGGGTTTCACCATGTTGGTCAACCAGGCCTTGAACTCGTGACCTCTGATGATTCGCCCACCTCGGCCTCCCAAAGTGCTGAGATTACAGGCGTGAGCCACCTCGCCCGGCCCATAATGACTAGCTGTTAAAAGGAACTATAAACACAAAGTATAAAATGTGGAATGAATACAAAGTCTTGATTATTGAATTTGTTTCCTGGTATTGATTTTTGCCTTTTAAAAAATGTACATTTCTTGACAGCTGTTACAGAAGATAACTTAAAGGGGGAAAAACTTGTTGAATTTACATTGACCTTAGATAAATGAAAAACTTAGGCATGAAGATCTAAAATACAAAACAGGTTTTCTAGATGAAATAATAAAACTATAAAATTATTTAGTTTATAGAAAAGAGAAAATATTTTAAAATATTCATATATGTCCAAAAGAAATGAAAATAGGATCATGAAGAAATATTTACACACCCATGTTCACTGCAGCATTATTCACAATAGCCAAAAGGTGGAAGCAATCTAAATGTCTATAGATAGACTTTAAAATAGGATATATACATGAAATAGAATTGTTATTGAACCTTAAAAAAGAAAATCCTTCTTTGCTACAACATGGATGAACCTTGAGGACATTATGCCAAGTGAACTAAGCCAGTCCCCAAAGGACAAATACTGTATGACTTCATTTATATGAAGTAATTTAAAGTAGTCAGACTCATAGAAACAAAAGTAGAATGGTGGTCTCCAGGGGTCAGGGGATAGGGAAATATGGAGTTGTTGTTCAGGAGATATAGTGTTTTAGTTCTGCAAGATGAAAAAGTTCTAGAGATTTGTTGCACAACAATGTGCATATAGTTAACACTACTGTATTGTACACTTCAAAATGGTTAAGATGATAAATTTTGTTGTTTTTTTTACAATAAAAATAAACTCACAGTCAAACCAATAGTAGTTATACATCAAGAATGTAATTCTTCCAGTTAGTTGGCATATAGACATACAAATAAAACTATGGTAAACTCAACAAATCTGGATGTAAAATAGGCTTAAATATAGCGATTATATACCTATATCACCACTATTAATGCAATTAATAGCATTCAGTATGCATTTATAGGTCTATAATCCCTTATCTAAAACTCTTGTATTTCAGAATGCATAATTCTTTGGATTTTAGAAAAGTAATATAGCACATATACTAATTACATAACAGCAGGGTCTGAGATAATACCTTGTCATCAAGTACACGAATATTTCTACAGCAAAAAGCATAGTCACACTAGGTAGGACAATCAAAAACTATAAATAGCCTCATGTCAGTTCAGGTCAGGTCAGGTTTTGCTGCCAATATCTTTTTAGATTTTGGGAATCCAGATAAAGGTATTATGGATCATTATTTCATTTCAAAAATCCTTCAACATTCTTAAGTTAGCAAATATTAATTAGGTTTTCATTTCTCGTTATCTCACTAACTGTAGTAATTCCAGGTAGACAAAAACATAGCTAATTCAAAGCTGCCACACACCAGCATAAAGAACACCCATAGAAGCCATTAGTTCATAAATCAAAGATCCTATCAAATTTTTACATGGCTTTATCCTAGTCTCTTTAACCTCAACTTTATTTGTATCTAATCTCCACCTGCACCATCCCAATGGCAGCCAGTAACCACATGTGATTTTTGAACACTTTTAAGTATGTCTAGTCCAGGCCAGGTGCAGTGGCTTATGCCTGTAATCCCAACACTTTGGGAAGCCGAGGTGGGCAGATGGCTTGAGCTCAGGAGTTGAGACCAGCCTGGAAAACATGGTGAAACCCCATGTCTATTAAAAATCAAAATATTAGCTAGGCATGCTGGTGTGTGCCTGTTGTCCCAGGTAGTTGGGAGGCTGAGGTGAGAGAAGGACCTGAGCCCAGGAAAGTAAAGGCTGCAGTGAGCTATGATCACACCACTTAACTCCAGCCTGGGCAATGAGAGTGAGACCCTGTCTTATAAATAAATAAAAACATAAATAAATAAGGCTAGTCCTAATTGAAATGTCATGAAAATAAACTATGTCTTTGATCATTTTTATATAGTTTACATGCTGAAATAATATCTTGGCTATACCAGTTTAAATAAAATATATTATTAAAATTAATCTGTCTCTTTTACTTTTCAACATGGCTACTAGAAAACTTTAATTATATAAATATAATATATATTGGCATTACATTTATCTTGGACAGTGCCGCTCTAGTCCCATGCTAGTAAGCATGACTTAAACTAATTAAAATTAAACATCATCTCTTCTTAACTATCCAAGACTGGGCTGGATATGTCCCCTATGTACTTCCATTGCTCCCTATGCTTACTTCTATCATAGCATTATTTCATTGTATCATAACTGACACTCCACAAGGTTGAAAGTTTCTTGAAGAAACAGATTAGATTTTTTTAAGCCACTTATACTGACAAAGATTCAATCTTTGACCAAACTAGCTAGGTTCCTCTGAGCTCTCTTCTCAACTAGGCCTCAACCTCTGCCTATAAAAATTCCACTCTCAGCACAAATGATTTCATGCACCACCTTCCACCCACATTAGAAGATTTAAACAAACAGTTTCTAACAGCTCAAGTCTGCATCCCTAGGATGACCCTATCCCCACTTTAAAGTGCCTGCCAGACAAAGCTTAAGGCTGCCAAAAGAATGTACTATTTATTCTAGCCCATATTGGTCAACAGGCCCGACTACCCTTTCTTAGAGCATCCAGTTGTGAATCTTTCCTCTGTATCTTTAAGATGTATATGTATGTTAGTCTATCTGCACTGCTATAAAGGCATACCTGAGACTGGGTAATTTATTTTAAAAAAATAAGCTTACTTGGCTCATGGTTCTACAGGCTGTACATGAAACATGGTGCCAGCATCTGCTTCTGGTGAGGGCCTCGGGAAGCTTACAATTATGACAGAAGGGCACCAGATATCGGGGGAAACCTACCCCCGATACTCAATGTAGGTTCCTTTCTATTTCCTTAAGTGTTGGCCGGTCTGAGAAATAAAGGGAAAGAGTACAAAAGAGGGAAATTTTAAAGCTGGGTGTCCAGGGGAGATATCACAGAAGGGGAGCCTGCATGTTACAAGGTAAGAGAGAGAGGGAGGAGGTGCCAGGCTCTTTTAAACAACCAGATCTCACCTGAACTCACAAAAAACATACCCATTACCACAAGGATGACACTGAGCCATTCATGAGAGATCTGCCCCCACGACCCAAACATCTCCCAGTAGGCCCACCTCCAACACTGGAGGTCACATTTCAACATAAAATTTGGAGGGGACAAAAAATCCAAACCATATCTGTATGTACCTCCCATAACTCAGGAGTATTTTTCTCAAGGACCTAAAAGCCATTCCATTAAAATGTAATTATCAGGAAAGTTAGGGCCTCTGTCTGCTAGTCTGTGTATAAGCATAGAATCCTAACTTGATACTTGCCAGCTAACAGACACAGCTGGCCTAATCAGCATGTACACTGATGAACTCTGTAATTTTTCTTTTCCCTTACCACTCCCTCATTCTCCCTTTAAAACACTCAATCACCTCTGTACAAATTAAAGGTGATTTCAATTCATGCTGGACCCTCCTTGCTTACTGCCACACTGTATTATTGACTAAAATCTGTCCTTAGCACTTTAACTTGCATCCAGCTTTGTTTATCTTTAACAATACCCAGAATTATATAGCACAGGCTTGAAATAAGTATTCAATAAATGTTGTTAAATCAGTGACAATATGCAATATAATACTAGCCAGCTGACGAAAAAAGCCACACATAATTCTGAGGCAATAGGCAATCATAAATTATAGCCTCAGTCAATGAGGCTTTAAAAAAATCAAAGAGAATAACACTGATATATTAAAAAAAAAAAAAAAGAATATTAAAATCTAGGTTGTTTTCTCACCTGAAGTCAAATTCCGAGCTGTACTTTGTGATTTCTGCACTTCAGTAGATTTAAAATTAAGGTCATCCTGCATCATCTTTAGCTCTTGATTGGTGATAGAGGATATCTGTTTCATACGATTTATATTCTGCATTTGCAGAGAAATAAAAATACAAAAAAATCCACTGATTTAACTCTCAATAAAACTCTTGGAAAACACTGTCAAAGGATGAGATGTTTGGATCAGGTATTTGTTTTTGAAATACACCATTCAAGTTATATGTTGTATAGAAAATGAAATTCAAAATTGGGTTTTCTCAATAAAGACAGACTATAAATTCAAAATTGTGGGGTTTTTTTTCATTTCCTTTACTTCACTGTAGAAAAAAATTCAACTACACTATTTTAGAAACTGGTTGTAGTCTTAAAACACTAAGAATATTGAAAGGAGACCATGCATTTCATAATAGATGCCCAATAAACATTTTCTGATAATTTGAGATACTCATTACATATACATGCAAGAAAAGAATCCTTTTTATTTACAATAAAATTTACAGTATAAAAACATAAACATTTTCTAACATGTCTAGGTTTTGAAATTATCTGTGCAAATGTTACTTTCAAAAGTTCAGACAGATTAACAATGGAAGAAGATCATAATAATTATTCTCAATTAGGGCTTCATTTACTGCTGAATATTGATATTATACATATCATCCTTTTTCTCTATCACCCTAATTACCTGACATTTTGGAAGAGTGATAAAAAAGTTAATAGCTGAAATAAATAGTAACAAGTAAGGGAATTTAAAGGAAGCAGTTAAATGAAAAGACATAATAGTGAGTCATTTTATTTTTTGAGTTGTATTTGGAAAGTTAATCACAGCAAAAATAAAGGGGACACCAAGACAGGCACAGGGTACTCACTCGACTACAGTGCTCCAAGAGTGAAACAATGTTGGCTTCTATCTGTGCCTTTCGTTCCAGTTCCTGATTCTTTGTTTCCTCAAAAGTCTCAATAAAAGCTGACAATTGGAAACCATAAGAGAGGTTACTGTTGATAGAGTTAACACTATATAAACCCTGATTTGTAGGTCTTAAGAGTGCTTTTAGAAATTTTTTTTTTTTTTTTTTTTTGAGCGGGGTCTTCTTCTTTCATGGGGCTGGGGGGGAGTGGGGCGATCTCCACTCACTGCAACCTCCGGCTCCGGGTTCAAGGGATTCTCCTGCCTCAGTCTCCCGAGTAGCTGGGACTACAGGCCTGTACCACCACACCCAGCTAATTTTTGTATTTTTACTAGAGA
>NW_016804595.1:2979851-2992031 GCF_001698545.2 Rhinopithecus bieti | reverse complement strand
TTTTTTTTTTTTTTTTTTTTAGACGGAGTCTCATTCTGTCATGAGGCTGGAGTGCAGTGGTGCGATCTCAGCTCACTGCAACCTCCGGCTCCGGGTTCAAGGGATTCTCCTGCCTCAGTCTCCTGAGTAGCTGGGACTACAGGCCTGTACCACCACACCCAGCTAATTTTTGTATTTTTACTAGAGACGGGGTTTCACCATGTTGGCCAGGATGGTCTGGATCTCTTGACTACGTGATCCACCTGCCTGGCCCAATTTTTAGAAATTTTAAGCTACCACTGTTTAATTTGTTATTAACCCAAAGGTAATTATTCAATAAGAACTTTACATACTTACAACCTGCCTAAATCCTGTGACCTTGATATAAATCAGAAAGTTATAAATATAGGCTCAAAAGAAATAGCTGATAAAATGACAATCAGAAGAAATTTGCTTTTATAAAGATCTCCTTTGATATATCAATAATTATTAACACCCTGGCTACTAACTTTATTTCTATAATTTCCATTGCTGAATACCTATTTTATCTGAAAATGAGTATTTTATTTATAATGCTGGATTCATTTCAACTAAATGAATTTAATAATTTATTCAGATTGTAAACAAATATTCTAAGAAATTATCTTTTTATTTGTTTAATATAGAACCAGTTCTTATTTACATGTTCGACTATTTCTATGGGGCATCTAAAAAATAGAAACTTTCAGTCAAAAATAATTTTATTGTTAGCATGAAATAAACATCAACAGCTTGCCTTCTATAATGGATTTCCATTCTACTTTTTTCTTATATTTAGTATATTTTTAAAGTGAAACAGTCTTCAACAAAACATTTTTTATTTGAATATGGTGGTAGAGGACCACAATCAATATTTTTTATAAAACTGAATTTTCTTTAATGTCCTGCTTCAGCATTCATACAGGTCTTATGTGTGAATATCCTGCTTTTATAATCTGTTGATCATACATTAAGTGGCCATATGAAATTTTTATATATACACAAAAGCATAAATGAACATTGTCTTTCAGGGGTTATTTTTTAAGGAAAAACCATAATTAATATGTGGAAAGAAATCTGAGCTAGGTGACCTTCTATTTTAAGATTCTGTAGTATAGGAATTCTTTCCATTCATTCAGTAAACATTCATTAAATGAACATTTATTGACACCTAAGTGCCAGATACCATACTAGGTAGTATCTAGTAATTTCTAATATTGTGGTGTCATGACACATTGTTCCTTGATTTTACACCTTTCTCCTTTACCAAAAGACTCAAAAAAAATTTTTTTGAGACAATTTTTGGTATTTACTGACATTTTAAAGAAAACTTGGTACATTGTAAAATAAGAGCTGACAATTACTCTTTTATAGCATGCCTCCATGAAGGTAACTATTGACATCAGACCTAGATGAAACTCTAGCATTTTGTTAGAATTCAGATTCTAGCAAAATAACTTAAAAGGAAACCAGTAATAGATAATACATGCCAATTTTTAAAAAAACTTATAAGTGTATAACATAAGTTTAAGTGAAAACCAATTTATAAAATCCGGCTGAGATTTTTTTTAAGTGAATCAAAACTGTAACAAAAAGCGACTAAAATTACAGCTGGTGATAGAAGAGAGTGACAATATCTGATGTGAGGGCTAATAAACAAGTATTATGGAAAGCTAAATATAAAAGTGAAAGATACTAAAGGTGAATATAGTGAAGCATGTAAAAGAGAACATTCAATCAATAAATGGTCTATAGCAGCAGTCCCCAACCATTTTGGCACCAGGGACCGTGGAAGACAATTTTTCTATGGACCAGGGCTGGGGGGCAGATGCGGGTGATGGTTTTGGGATGAAACTGTTTTACTTCAGATCATCAGGAGTTAGTTAGATTCTCATAAGGAGAGTGCAACCTAGATCCCTCACATGCGATAGGGTTCACACTCATATGAGAATCTAATGCTGCTGCTGATCTAACAGGAGGCAGAGCTCAGACGGTAATGCTCGCTTGCCAGTGGCTCATTTCCTGGTGTGTGGCCTGGTTCCTACAGGTCTGCAGCCTGGGGGTTGGGGACCCCTGGTCTATAAGCTTCCTCTATACAGACTACGAATATAAGTACTAGCTTTAGAATCTAGCCCCAATGTATTCATCACATATCTTTTTAGAATTTTCTACCCATCTCTAAATTATGCTAGAAACCATTCTTCAAGGCAAAATGCTTTGAATGTCCACACTTCTGCATTTATTAGCCATTATATCTGCCCAAAATGAGGTTTCTGATTTGGTATAAATGAACAGCAATCTGAAAATATTATATTTTTATATCTAAAAGAATATCACTTACTGTCCATATTTTCCTCCCTTTTTTTTAGCTCCTTGTATTTCTGGTTCATTTCACCTATGAGAGATATAAAATACAACATTAATTTCAAAAATTCCACATACAGTGCTCTAAATTAAAAACATCTCTTTAGTTCTCTCTATGCCATTAGTCATTGACTATTCATTGACTTTCCATTCCCAGCCTGGGGCTATTCAACCTATACATGAACACTATGGGTGCTGAGAAATGTAAGTTCCCAAGAAAGTCCATTCCATCTTTGAAAGATCACCAGCAAGATAGCAGAGTAACTTCACTCACAGAGTTTATACTCTAAAGATTTAACAATTAATTAAAATTAAAAGGTACTAAGTGCTATCATAAGAAAAATAAAAGATGCTATAGGAGCACACAGCAAGGGCAACTAACCTAGGTCAGGGTTACAGAGAAAGTTTCCCTAAACAAGTAATATTTAAGTTGCATTATAAAGAATAGTAGGAGTTACCTGGTCAAAATACAGAAACTGCAAATGTCAAAGCATTACCAGTAAAAAGTTTCAAAGTGAGGATGAATATGGTAGCATAAAGAACTGAGCGAGTGGTATGGCGGAGGCAGAGAATGAAGTGAAAAAGTGGCACAAAGATGAGGCAGATTACAAAGCACCTTATAAGATCCACGTTAAAGAGTTTCGACTGAGCCGGGCGCGGTGGCTCAAGCCTGTAATCCCAGCACTTTGGGAGGCCGAGACGGGCGGATCACGAGGTCAGGAGATCGAGACCATCCTGGCTAACACGGTGAAACCCCGTCTCTACTAAAATACAAAAAAAACTAGCCGGGCAAGGTGACGGGCGCCTGTAGTCCCAGCTACTCGGGAGGCTGAGGCAGGAGAATGGCGTGAACCCGGGAGGCGGAGTTTGCAGTGAGCTGAGATCCAGCCACTACACTCCAGACTGGGTGACAGAGCAAGACTCTGTCTCAAAAAAAAAAAAGAAAGAAAAGAAAGTTGTCACAATAATCTGGTTGAAAGATGAAAGCTGCCTGGAGTAGAGTGGTGGTGATTAGGATGGATGGAAGGTAGTGAATTATTTTTTGTGACATTTAAGAGCCAGAGTGAATGGATTTTGGTGAGGGTTAAACAGGGAGGAATCAAGGATGCTTCCCAGGCTTCTGGCTTGGGCATCTGAGAAGACGGTAGTATGATTAACCTAAATGGGGAAAAAGTTGAGAAAGAGTTGCTTACAGCAGTTTTGCACATGTTGAGTTTAACAAACATGAAAAGCAGGTCTAAAGGGACAAAAATCCAAGGCCTAGAAAAATGAATGAATTCTGCCATTTTAGCCTCACAGAGGGACCCATTAGTAGGAGTGGATCATGATTATTTTATGACAATAGGATTTCACTGTAACAAAAACTGAGCTTTGAAGGAACATGGCAGCTGCCATCTGTAGAGAAAGCAGACAGAGACACGAACCTCCATCTGTGCATATATTTGCTTGGTGTTAAGTGAATTATGAGAACACAAGGGTGATGGCAAAGTCAGAGATGTGGATCAGCAAACAGCTTTTCTGCCTTCTGGTCTGAAAAGTTTTCTGAAATTCATTGACGACAATCCTGATACTGAGAAAATCTTATGTTAAGGCCTCCAAAATATTACTGGTAGTAAAAAGCTGCAAGTGAAAGCTAATGTTTAAGGACAGTAAATACCTAATGATCACAAATTCCTAGCCAGGCTACACCTAGCACCAACGGGAAACCCTGGATCCACTCACATAAGGCTCTAGATGGATTAGCAACTTTACTGAACTACTACTCAAGTCAAATGATCAACCATGGTCTCAAAATACACTAATGCACCCTGATTAACTGTGAAGAGGAGGCCAGAGGTAATCTGTTATTAATTAAACAAACTTTGTCTATATATGTGTGTGTGTGTGTGTGTGTATATATATATATATGTATACAAATTTGTAAAATATACTACAGACAGGGTTTTGAGTGGGAAACCAAAAGAGTTGGAGTTTGTAGCACACATGATCTGGGATACCCTTATAGGAGGAAGATGTGCATATAAATATCATTGCACATGTGAAGTGGCAGAAAAGCTACTATCTCCTGAATGTGTCATGGCCCATGTTTCTAAGAAAGTCCTAGTTTCTTGTTCTGGCTATTTAAGTTCCACTCTTGGGAGACCAGTCAGGCATTAAGGGATTAGGAGGGAGGCCTGGATCCTAGACTTTACAAGGATTTAACTATCATCTTATCTTTCTTCTTTTAATCTTGAGAGAATTCCTACACATGATGGTTCCAGTTTCTCATCTTGCTTTTAGACCCCAACACACTGCAATGAGGCTTTTCCTCCTCCTATTCCAATGAAATTGTTCTCAGTGAGATTATACCACTGCTTAATGATCAAATCCAAAGGGCAGTCAGTTATCTTACTCTGCAATATTTGACACTATTGATACAACCTTTCGACTTTCTTTGTTTTCCTTTATGTTTTGTTTTTGCTTTTTGGGGGGATGGGAGGGCTTCTCTGGCTTTTCTTACTCTCAGATCATTATTTTTCTGTCTTCTCTTCATGGGTCTGCTTCCTTCTTCATTTACATTCTGGAGTTCTGTTCTTAATGAACTTCTAACACTATATCCATGGCAATTTCACATATTCTTGTGGTTTAAGAACTCTCAAATTTAATATATTGTCTGATTTTTAGATTCCTTAATCTAAATGCTTACTATATATATTTATTTGGAAGCCCTTTCAGGAAATCCTAACTCAGTATATTCATAATTAAACTCATAGTCTTCCCCTCTTTATTCCCTATTACATTTGGCTGTCCTCACCATCCATTTATCATTCAAGTCAGAAACCTGAGAGGAGACTCCTCCCTCCTTCTCTCCTCAAAGTCATCCTCCTAGTTGCCAAAAGATTGAGCTGGAAGACATAACTGGTTAACGTTTACAGCTGCACAGCTGGCCAGCTGGACTCGATGGGACAGAGCTCCCACACATCTCAGCAGATTCCCAAGCTTCATAAAACTTTCTCCAATATCACTATTGCTAAGAAAGAGTGGTCAGAGCATTAGTGAACTTCTCTATTTTGTGATTTCTCAGTGGAGCATTAGTATCTGAGTTGCCCATAAAGGCAATGTAAATGTAGGCAGTCCTAAGGTAGGGTAAAACATAATGGTTGTTAGCAAATCTATCCTTAGATTCAGTATCACAGGACAGGACAAGATTGTAGATAGACGGAAGCAAGTCAGTGTATCACAATGAAGGTACAAGCAGTTAAGCAGAAGGCTCTAATGTAGTAGAATCAACAATGAGGAGACCAAGGGAGAGGGAAAGGGACACAATGGTAAAAGGAAGGTAATTTTGGAGATATCCTTTAATTCTAAGCATTTGATGTCAGCATAGTTCTATACTCGTTTATTTATTTCAGATAAATTTACTGATTATCTACTGTGTGCCACATACTGTAATAGGTGTTGGGATATCAAACTGAGTAAGACAGTTTCCACCCTATTCTCAAAGGGCTTACACTCATTAGGTGTATAAAAACAAAAATGTATAATGCAACATAAGTGCTCTAACAGGTATGTATGAAGTGCTGTGGTAACCAGATGCGTGAAAAGAGTTCAGGAGGATTTTTCACAGGAATTATACTGGCAAGGTACTTTATCAGGTAACATGGGGATTAAAGAAAAAAGTAAAATATTTTCCTTTGAATAATTTATATTCTAATAAGACAAGTATACAAAAATGTATACTATAAATTCAGGCTTTTTCATCCCCCAAGTAGGAAAGAAGAAATGAGTATGGGCTGTTAAAAAAAGACTGGGGCTACTGTAGAATGGACACCATTGCTTTCTGATAGTCTCTGCTATAGCCAGCAGTGGAGAAAGGGAGTTATGCTCTTCTTGCACTGCCAGTAGTCTTGAGCACCACCAAAACTACCTCTGTCCTCACTGCAAGGAAGTTCACCCCACACTTTTACTTCTCTGGCATCAAATGACATTCTCCTGACTCAGGCTTTATAGGCTTTTATACTCTGAGAAGTAGTTCTGCCCCTCAGAAGGTCTGGTTACCATTTTCCAAATAGGTGGCTATCCCAATCTTCTCTCCTGATCAATACACAACAAGGCATGTACTAGTAACTCTCCAGGCCTCAAGGCCCCCAACTCAGCAAAGCTTACTGATTTTAGAGTTGAAAGGTCAACAGAAAACAAAATCAGGGAGATGGGGCAAGAAAAAAAACTCCACAGGACTTCTGCACATCCAGATTGTTTCTTAGCATTTGAAATACTTCTGAAGCAGGCAAAGTCTCCCAGTACCCTTCCTTCTTTTTTTTTTTTTTTTTTTTTTTTTGAAAAGGCGTTTTCTCTGTCCCCAGACTGTAGTGCAATGGTGCAATCTCGGCTCACTGCAACCTCCGCCTCCCAGGTTCAAGTGATTCTCCCATCTCAGCCTCCCAGGCAGCTGGGGCTTCAGGCATGTGTCACCACACCCAGCTAATTTTGTTTTTTAGTAGAGACACAGTTTCACCATGTTGGCCAGGATGGTCTCGAACTTCTGACCTCAAGTGATCCACCCACCTCAGCCTCCCAGAGTGTTGGGATTACAGGCGTGAGCGACTGCACCTGGTCTCACTATCTTCTATGTGGCATGGTTTCTATCCCTACTACCATTCTGGTCACTCTACTATGAATGAGCTCTAGTTTTTCTTTAACCCTTTTAACATATTATGCCAATAAACTTAAAATTCCAAGAAGACCGTCACTTTCCATAGTCTATATAACCACTTTTTGTTATGCAATCTAGGATTTCAGCTGTTTTCAAGGCTGTATCACANTTTCTTTTGAGACAGGGTCTTACTCTGTCACCCAGACTGTAGTGCAATGGTGCAATCTCGGCTCACTGCAACCTCCGCCTCCCAGGTTCAAGTGATTCTCCCATCTCAGCCTCCCAGGCAGCTGGGGCTTCAGGCATGTGTCACCACACCCAGCTAATTTTGTTTTAGTAGAGACACAGTTTCACCATGTTGGCCAGGATGGTCTCGAACTTCTGACCTCAAGTGATCCACCCACCTCAGCCTCCCAGAGTGTTGGGATTACAGGCGTGAGCGACTGCACCTGGTCTCACTATCTTCTATGTGGCATGGTTTCTATCCCTACTACCATTCTGGTCACTCTACTATGAATGAGCTCTAGTTTTCTTTAACCCTTTTAACATATTATGCCAATAAACTTAAAATTCCAAGAAGACCGTCACTTTCCATAGTCTATATAACCACTTTTTGTTATGCAATCTAGGATTTCAGCTGTTTTCAAGGCTGTATCACATTAATTCATATTGAGTTATCTAAACCCCTTCTAACATTTTCACGTATTTTAGTGAGCCAGAACACTTTCTCCTCCCTGACTCCTATTTCAATTTGAATTAGTTGTGTGGGCCTATAAAATTCCATCTTTTTGCATTCAGTCTCTCTCTCCCATCTACTTTTCACATACCATTATTACAGTAAGCAGCAAATTAGTATACAAAACACAGTCATTCTGTGGTATCTGACGGGGACTGGTTTCAGTACCCCAATTCCCTCTGTAGATACCAAAACCTGAGGATGTTTAAGTCTTTTACATCAAATGGCATAGTATTTGCATATAACCTATATATGCCCTCCCGCTATATACTTTAAGTCATCCCCAGATTACTTATGATACCTAATATATTGTAAATGGTTGTTACACTATGTTGTTTAGGAAATAACGACAAGGAAAAAAAGTCTGTACATGTTCAGTAAAGATGCGACCATTGTCGCAAACTACACAGTACACATCAGCAACAATGTAACATTTTTTGTTTTATTTTCATTTTAAAAATAGAAATGGGGTCTTACTATGTTGCCCAGGCTTATTTCGAACTCCTGATCTCAAGCAATCCTCCTGCCTCAGCCTCCCACAGTGTTGGAATTACAGGCATGAGCCACCATGCCCAGTCACATTTTCTATTAACACTTGCAGATGACTTTCATTTAATGGCCTGAAAGAGTACATTAACATGCATTAAAACTCTGGCTTTTCTGGCTGAGCACTATGGCTCACAACTATGATCCCAATACTTTGGGAGGCCAAGAGGACTGCTTGAGGCTGGGAGTTTGAGATGAGCCTGGGCAAAATAGTGAGGCCTGTCTTTACAAAAAATTTTAAAATTAAAAAAAAAAAAAAACACAAACCCTAGCTTTTCTCTCTTGATAACCCTCATTTGATGATTATGATGATTATAATTTCTATTTGGTGCTCACGGTGCCCATATTGGTGAGGTGATGAGATGCACAGCACTGTAGGTAAGTGGTGAGACATGAGGCTAACTTGAACCTTCTAATAGGACGTTGGAAAGATCACTTATGCTGGAAGAATCTTCAAACGTTTAAGGTCAAGGCTTCATAATACAGATGGCTTTAGTTAGGAACGCTGTTCTAGGAAGCTGTTTCTCCTTTTTTCCTTGAATCATCAAACAACTCTTGCAGTGGTTGTAGGCATGTTTGCTATCCCTCAGGTGACATGGAGGCTTTGTTCCATTGAAGGATCATATCCTTTAACACTTGCACCTGTTGAAAAACTGATGCAAATTTTTCAAGTATCCAAATTGATGACTGTGTTTCCTCTAAATCTGTATCACTGTCATCATCTCCTGTAGAGAATTTCGGCAGAACCTTGAGTTTCTTGCTGGTAAGGGTTCCTCCATGCTCTTCTATGTGTTCCTTGAAGTTACCCTTGATCATGTCAGAGAAGCATTCCCCACCAACTTCTTTTGCAACATTCAAGATATTCCTGGGCCAGGCGCAGTGGCTCATGCCTGTAATCCCAGCACTTTGGGAGGCAAAGACAGGTAGATCACGAGGTCAGGAGTTCGAGACCAGCCTGGGCAATATGGTGAAACCCCGTCTCTACTAAAAATACAAAAATTAGCTGGGCATGGTGGCATGTGCCTGTAATCCCAGCTACTCAGGAGGCTGAGGCAGGAGAACTGCTTGAACCCGGGAGATGGAAGTTGCAGTGAACCAAGACTGTGCCACTGCACTGCAGCCTGGGTGACAGAGTGAGACTCCGACTCAAAAAAGCAAAACAAAACAAAACAATCATATTATTGACTTCTGCATCAATAATGGGGAAGCTCCTGAAATCACTGACTACCTCATTCCATAATGACTTCCAACATGCATCGACTGTCTTGGGCTTTGGGGCATCTACAGCCTCTGTAAAAAGCACAACTACATTTGCAATTGTGAAGCTCTTCCACAAATCCATGACACTGTAGTCAAGGTTAGCATCACGGACAGCACAAATCCTCCTGAAGGTGAGGTGGATGTAACTCACTTAATGCACTTGCTGATGCCTTGATCAAATGGCTAAAACAGTGAAGTAGCATTTGCCTTAGGAGGCAAGAACATCACTGCAACATTGTTATTAGTGAAGTAGAGAGATTAGGGATGGCCACGAGTAATGTCAATTATGAGGATGACCTTGAATGGCACCCTGTTCTCTTCCAGGTATTTCTTCATTTTAGGAATAAAAACGAATTCCAGGAACAAGACGGCCATCACCCAAGCCTTCTTATTGTGTTGCCAGAACACAGGCAGGCAATTTTTAATTTTGTTTTTAAGGGCCCAGAGACTGTTTGTTTGGTACACAAGACCTGGCTTGACCATGTGACCTGCTGTGTTGCCACATAGCACCAGAGTAAGATGATCTTTCCAGGTTTTGAACCCCAGAGCCTGCTTGACACTCTTAAGGATTTACATATTAGGCCTCTTCTTCCAGAACAAGTCTGTTTCAACACAACTGAAGACTTGCTATGAAAGGTATCCTTTGTCTTCTGAGTTTCTTGAGCTCTTGTTGGAATGCTGTTACTGCCTGGCCATCAGCTAATGCTGATTCTCCTGTGATCTTTAAGTTCTTGAGGCTGTAGTACTTTCCACAGCTAACTAATCATCCCTTACTATCCTTCAATTCCTTCCTCTCACTCTCTTCAACTTCCTCACAGGAATGCCCACAAAGGCTAAATGCTTTTTCATACATAATTTTGCCATCAACAGGGACATGCTTTTGTGATACTTTGTCTTCTCATATATTTGATGTTTTCTTCATCTCTGCAAGCAATTTTTTTTTTTTTTTGAGATGGGTTTCGCTTTTGTCGCCCAGGCTGGAGTGCAATGGCACAATCTTGGCTCACTATAACCTCTGCCTCCCGGGTTCAATCAATTCTCCTGTCTCAGCCTCTCTACTAGCTGGGATTACAGTCGCCCACCCCCATGCCCAACTAATTTTTGTACTTTTAGTAATAACAGGGTTTCACCATTTTGGCCAGGCTGGTCCTGAATCCTGACCTCAGGTAATCCACCCACCTCGGCCTCCCAAAGTGTTGGGATTACAGGTGTGAGCCACCGCGCCTGGCCAGTCTCTGCAAGCATTTTATCATGAATCACAGCGACAATTTTTTTGCCATTGTAGGGGCAGCACTAACACTTCCACAAATGTCAGCTTCCTTCTGTTTTATTGTGCCACTTTGGTAAATCACACACCACTTTTCAAAAGATCTAAGATTTTTATTTTCTTGTTGAGAGACGGCACTTTACACTCTCTCTTAGTCTGTAAGGGATTTCTTTCACCATATAACTGATTTTTAGGAGTCTTTTTTTTCAAAGAAGCAAAGAGTGAACACAAGTAGCCAATGAATAAATTGCCAGATGAACAGTACTCAAACAATGGGTGCTAGAGAGAGACTGGGGATCTGTGAAACAATGGGAGGCTATAGCAGGGTATTCTTCAGTTCATTCAAATGGATTCCGCATAGTGCTTATTAGCACATGGCAGGTTCAAACTTGCTTTTTGAAACTTTCTGTATTTTTTTTTCAGTTATTTTTCATCCATAGTTGGTTGAATCTGCAGATGAAGAACCCGTGGATACAGAGAATTGACTATATTACTAAATCGCTATGGTAAAATGAGTACATATAAGCTTAATGTTTTAAACTAACCTTGGCATTAGGTTTCACCTAATTTTCTAAATACACATTCTCTGGGAAATACAGTTGACCCTTGAACAACACAGGTTTGAACTGGGTGGATCTACTTATATGCAGATTTTCTTCTGCCTCTGCTATCCCTGAGATAGCAAGACCAAACTCTTCCTCCTCTTCCTCAGTCTACTCAATGTGAAGACAATGAGAATAAAGGCCTTTATAATGATCTACTTCCATTTCATAAGTGGAAAATAATAAAAATCTTTATAATTCTCTTAATAACATTTTCTTTTCTCTAGCTTACTTTATTGTAAGAATACAGTATATAATACACACAAAATATGTGTTAACTGTTCATGTTATTGGTAAGGCTTCCAGCCAACAGTAGACTATTAATAATTTTTTATGGAGTCAAAAGCTATACATGGATTTTTGACTGCATGGCACACTCAGCACCCCTAATCCCAATGCTGTCTTGAAGGGTCAACTCTCTCTCTCTCTATATATATATAATTACACACATACACACACACACACACAAATTATTTGACTTTGTTCTCATTATTTTACTGAGCAATTACATTGTTTTATTATTACAAAGTTATAATATATCTTTCTTTCTCTGAATCTATGTCTGATTTTAATGCCCTAATTTCAATTTAACTTCACCAGGGTAGCTCAATTTCAAATGTTCATAACATTAGCAATGCCAGTCATTGTGATATTACTTTATGATTATACTTAACTCATATATTATTTCAAATGACATAGAGCATTTCATTTTATTCCATTGGAAAAAGCGTGTGTCCCGAGAACTCTAAAATTCATAGCATGTGTCTAGTTTCNG
>NW_016804595.1:2956418-2979581 GCF_001698545.2 Rhinopithecus bieti | reverse complement strand
TATATTTACATATAAACAAGTATTTAATATATATATTTAATATAAATATAAAGCAATTTTTTTGTTTTTTTTGAGACGGAGTCTGGCTCTGTCACCCAGGCTGGAGTGCAGTGGCGTGATCTCGGCTCACTGCAAGCTCCACCTCCCAGGTTCACGCCATTCTCCTGCCTCAGGCTCCCAAGCAGTTGGGACTCTAGGCGCCCACCAACACACCCAGCTAATTTTTTGTATTTTTAGTAGAGACAGGGTTTCATCATGTTAGCCAGGATGGTCTCGATCTCCTGACCTCTGATCTGCCAGCCTCGGCCTCCCAAAGTGCTGGGATTATAGGCATGAGCCACCGTGCCCGGCCAGGGTCAACTGTATTTTAAATTTGGGTAGAAAAGTTTCCTTACAGCTATGCAAACAAGGTCAGATAATTATTTCTAAAGACAGGAGGCACTTTAAAAACTGTAATTGTAATTTTTATATATTGTATAAATTGTATAATTTTTATTATCTATGTAAAACAAAAGGTCTATGTAGAAGTTTGTTCCAACAGAGTACTGTATATAAAATCATATAGTATAATTGGCAGTAGTTGGCATATACTAAACATAAGATCCTTAATCATTTTCAAAAGTAGTGGTTATCAAACTTTAACATGAATCAGAATCACAAGGAGGACTTACTGAAACACAAATTGCTGAGCCCTCTCCTTAGGGTTTCAAATTCAGTAAGTCTGGGGTACTGAATTTGTATTTCTAACAAGTTTCAGATGGTGGCGATGATCCTGGTGTAGTCATAATACCACCATTTTAATGAAAGATTCAAAGTATAGTTTAAACAATTTCTAGATTGAACAAAAATAATTCATTTTTTTTCAGCAGATATATGTTGGAAAACCACAGAATAGCAATGGATAGATGCCATTTGAAATATCAGATACCAGAAGATAAACCACTTCGAAATTCAATAGATTTTGTACATCCTGAAGGAAATACTGATGGGAAAATACTTTCTAATATATGCTTTGGGAAAATAACTGCAGTAAAGTTATTCAATTTTCCTTTTATAAATTAACAGCATTGATAAGTCACTAATTAATATTTATGACTATATTTTAAATTGATTGCTATTATGAATGTGTTTTGTGTTTATATATTTACTATTTATGTTATTGGTAAGGCTTTCAGCCAACAGTAGACTACTAATAATTAAGTTTTTTAAATTATCTAATCTAATTTTCACAATAACCCTAAGAGGTAGGTACTATAATTACCTCCACTTTAAAGAAAAAAACTAAGATAAAATAAGATTAAATAGCATAAACAGCATGTCCAAGATCAAACAGCACAGCCTGGATTTGAATCCAGGCATTCCAGTAACAGGACATGTGCTTTTAAATAAAATGATTCTGACGGGGCATGGTGGCTCACACCTGTAATCCCAACACTTTGGGAGGTCAACGCGGGCAGATCACCTGAGGTCAGGAGTTCAAGACCAGCCTGACCAACATGCAGAAACCTGTCTCTACTAAAAACACAAAAAATTAGCCAGGCATGGTGGTGCCTGCCTGTAATCCCAGCTACTTGGGAGGCTGAGGTAGGAGAATTGTTTGAACCTGGGAGGTGGAGATTGTGGTGAGTCAAGATTGCGCCATTGTACTCCAGCCTGGGCAACAAAACAGAAACTCCGTCTCAAAAAATAAATAAATAAACAATAAAAAAAAAATAAATAGAATTATTGTCTTTAACATTTTTAATTTACCTTCCATAACTAAAGAAAAAATGATCCTAACCTAAGCTTTAAAACTCTGAGTATGAAAAAGTATACTACAGACAAACCAAAGTATTATATTTTGTTATTTCACTACTTTTGAATGACACATATAAATTATGCAGAAAGTTACCATGAATTCATTCAGAATTTAGGACAGTAATTCAATATTCTTATAGCACTTTGTGTCTATTTCTATTATGACATATTTACCACATTGTAGCAACTAGTTATTTGTATGTATTATGGTATATTAATAATCATATATTTGGTTTTACAATCAACTCCACATTTGGGAAAATACTTGAATCTGGAAATTAATCATTTTTGGTGAGTAATAATGCCCAATAATCCCTCCTGGAGAGACATATGACAGTGACTGTACTTTGTTAACTCTATTTATCAGTCGTACTGTGTATATATTAATAGATGCTCAGAAAATTAGCCCCATCTTGTGGATCACAGTAGTACTACAAATTCAGGCCTAACAGTCAAAACTTTGGAATTGTCAGTGATGTGTACATTATCTTGACTGACAAAAACTAAAAATCGTATAGCTAGCATTGGTGAGGAACCACCTTCACATACTGCTTTTAGTTGTATAACATAATATAAGCTTTTCTGGGAAGAAATTTGCAAACCAGTTGTAAATATAAATAATATTCTATTCAAAATTTCACTTCTAGAAATTTATTCTGTAGAAATAAATAGACGAGTTAATAAACATGAATGTACTAGAGTAGCACTGTTCTTGGGAGTAAAAAGTTAGACACAGCCTAAATATCAATGTGGATACAATGAATCCTACGTAACAACAATCATGGGGGTAGCTAATGATTGTCAGAAGTGCTTAATATATGTACCAGGCACCTTTTCTTCTTCTTTTTTTNGGGGGGGGGGGGGGGTGATTTTGGCTCACTGTGGCCTCGACCTCCCAGGTTCAAGTAATCCTCCTGCCTTAGCAAATAGCTGGGACTATAAGTAGCTGGGACTACAAGCCAAGCACACATCACCATGCCTGGCTAATTTTTGTATTTTTTTTGTAGAGACAGGTTTTCACCCTGTTGCCTAGGCTGATCTCGAACTTCTGAGCTCAAGCAATCCACCCCCTCCCAAAGTGCTAGGATTAAAGGCATGAGCCACCACACCTGGACCAAGAACCATTCTTAAGTGTGACTTTAGAGCCCTAACATTGACCGCTATGCTATACCATTTCTCAGAATGAAGTATACATCCTCATAGGGAAGAATGTATATTATACAGTTAAATGAAAAGACTCAAGCTCAGAAGAATTGTATATTAGTATTAGTCCATTTAAAAATATGTTTGTAAATGTATTTAAAAAGTCTAAAAGCCTAAACATCAAACTGTAAACCATGATTACTCTGAAGACTTGGATGAGGAGAAAGGAGATAACGTTTTACTTTATATACTTTTCCACTGCTTGCATTTTTCATGTTAAATACATGTCAGATTCATATTTAAAATTACAATTTTAAAAAATTAGCTAATCTGAATCTTTAAAATAATTTTAGTAGTTTAAGGACTTTTTTTCCTTTTTTTGAGATGGAGTCTTGCTCTGTCGCCCAGGCTGGAGTGTAGTGGTGTGATCTTGGCTCACTGCAACCTCTGCCTCCCAGGTTCAAGCGATTCTCCTGCCTCAGCCTCCTGAGTAGCTCAGATTACAGGTGCACGCCACCACGCTCAGCTAATTTTTGTATTTTTAGTAGAGATGGGGTTTCACCATGTTGGTCAGGCTGGTCTTGAACTCCTGACCTGGGATTACAGGTGTGAGCCACTGTGCCCGGCCAGGACTTTTTTTTTAAAGCTGGAAAGGATGACTTCATATAAGCTGAGGCTAATTGCCCAGTTAATGAAAGCATGAGGATGGTCATTTAAGGCAAACACAAAATTTTTTTTTTAAAAATCAGTAAAATGAGGTACATTCAAGGTGCTTAAACTCTCAGAAATTCTAGGTAAGTAAGGTTTACAATTGTCATTTCTTGGTATTAATGGCAGGTTGAACATGCACATCTAATTTTGATCCTTTCCCAAACCCCACTAAAACTATAGTAAAAAGAATTTTTAAAGGTATAAACCCCCAGCATATAGAAATAGGAGAAAATAGCAATAACATTTTGGAAGCTGAAAGCAGACGGACAACTGGTAACTGACCTAGCAGAGTTGAGAAAGTCTAAATCTAAGCCAGTATTGGGTAAAGCTGAGAACTACCCTGATTTCAAAAGGCTCAGTATTTTTGCATAGAAAACTGATCACCTTTTTGTGATTTGTGAAAGGCTTTGACATGTCTTATAGTAGTAATGCTGTTCTTTATAGAATTTATTTAATGTAAGGGAATACACTAGTAAAGAGTAAAACACCAGGCACAGTGGCTCACACCTGTAATCCCAATACTTTGGGAGGCCAAAGCAGAAGGACTGCTAGAGCCAAACACATTGAGATCAGCCTGGGCAGCAGAGCAAAGCCCTGTCTCTACAAAAAAAAGTTTTTAACAATTAGCTGGGCATGGTGGCATGCACCTGTACTCCTAGCTACTCAGGAGTTTACTTTATTTTATTTTATTTTATTTATTTTATTTAGCTAAGGCGAGAGGATCGCTTGAGCCCAGGAGTTTGAGGCTGCAGTGAGCTATGATGTCACACCACTGTACTCCAGCCGGGGTGACAGAAAGACCCTATCTCATTAAAAAAAAGAAAAAAGAAAAAAGAGTAAAGTAAGGGCCTGATTTCAGCTAAGTGGATGAAGACACTATTCACTCTGAAGGACTTCAATGTGAGATATAAACTCTCAAGTATTAATTTGTAGTAAGAATAAAAGAATTTCTTAACAGATTCCTTAACAAAAACAAGCTGGGCACAGTAACATGAGCCTGTAGTCCTGGCTACTTGGAAGGCTGAGGCAGGAGGACTGCTTGGGCCCCGGAGTTCGAGGCCACAGTGAGCTATGATCATGCCTGTAAATAGTCACTGCACTCTAGCCTGGCCAACACAGCAAGACTCATCTCTATTAAAAAAAAAAAAAAAAGTCACTTGGCTATATGTTAGAAGTAAGCCTTGAGGATAGAAAACATCCTTATTAAAAATAGTATCCAATGTTGAGTGAAAATATTAAGCTGCTATTGTCCACTTGGTATGTTCTGCTTTACTCAGAAGAACAATACTTTTTCTATTACTTTCTCTTGCTTGTACAGAACCAATATTTTAGAAAGCAAAAATTAAGCAAACATGAAATTGTTGGCACTTCAACTGAGAAAGGAGAAATGAGGATGGGTTCAGGTTTTTTGGAAAGTAGCATGACACCTGCCAATAACGCTCCACCTTACTAATGATGTAGAGCTTGTAGCCAAATTCTGACCATATGACTTTCATTAGAGCTTTTTCTCATTGTTTCTAGTTAGCACACATATACACAAATTCCTTCCCTGCTAAAATATAGAACAGTGTATCCCCTTTTTTTTTCTTCGAGACAGAGTCTTGCTCTATCACCCAGGCTGGAGTACAGTGGCGTGATCTCGGCTCACTGCAATCTCCACCTCTCGCGTTCAAGCAATTCTCCTGCCTCAGCCTCCCAAGTAGCTGAGATTACAGGCATGCACCACTAGGTCCAGCTAATTTTTTTGTATTTTCAGTAGAGATAGGGTTTCGCCATGTTGGTCAGGCTGGTCTTGAACTCCTGACCTCAGGTGATCCACCCATCTTGGTCTCCCAAAGTGCTGGGATTACAGGCATGAGCCACTGTGCCCAGCCAAACAGTGTACACGTTTAAACCCAAATAAATTTGGAACCATTATAACAAAATTACCTGATCCATCAATAAAGAAACACTATATGGGTGCTGCCTAGCAAATATTTAATATCACAGAATCAAGTCTCCTAGTAGTTTTAAAAAGATAATGATATCTAATTATAAAAAAATTTCTATTATGAGATTATTTTATTTTTAAAAATCACTTATAAGACCAAGGAACAATTTGACAGCAAAGAAGTCCTTCTAGAATTGGTCAAAAGTCTAAGAGTAGGCTCAAGTGTGTTATTGGTCAAACGTCTAAGTATTTTCTTTGCTTTATTCCACACTGCCATAGAAAAAAATCTAAAAGGCTTAAACATTCACACTTTTTATAACCATAATGGGACCTCTGAAGACCTTGTATAAGTATGAGGAGAAGGAGATGGATTTTTACTTATATTCATTACATTTTACAACTGCTTGAATTTTTTCACATTAAAAACAAACCAGATTCATACATAAAAATCATCATTTAAAACAAATTAATCAGGACCTTTAAAATTACTAATTTAGGGAAAATTTTTTAAAGCTCAGCATCATAGGGACAATAAAGATTTTCATAAAGTAGCCCAATAACTGTTAACTGATTTTATTTAGTTAATTTTGAGACATAATTATTCAATGTCGCTTTTGGAAAATTGTAACATTAAGGACTTACCAAAATGAATAAATATGATATACTTGAGAAAGTTGTAAGATGACAAAGTCAGCATTAATACCTAGCAGAGAACACAACTGTACCTAACTCAGTTTCTAAGGATCTTTGAATTTAGAATGAATTATATAAATATTTTAAAGTTTATTTGAAAACTGAAAGATTGCGTTACTTAAGCCAGATATGTATAAACATCATTTATGGTTTATGTGCTTTCCTAACCAGAAACCCTACAGGGCAAAAGTGGTCTGGTTGGATTATACACAGATGCTGTTCACAGAAGAAGCCAGATGGCATCTAAGAAATGAATAAAATGAGCCAAAGAGGGAATAAATCCAGGGGGCAGAACTAAGGATGAACTAGATAGACAATGCAATTTGCTATCCTAAGGAACACAGCATCTATAATTGTGAGTCAGGGTAAGAATGTCCATATAAATAAGCATCCACCACTTTACTGGAAAACATAATCCAAGGTAGGAATCCTCTGGAAAGTAATAAAGCCTTTGCAGTCAAGCTGTCTTGGGGGAACAATGCATACCTACATCATAAAACTAGAGAGCCAAAGAAGTAGCTAGAGCTCAATTTTTACCTTTAGTTCATTCTAAAATTCGTTTTCTGCTAAAATGTGATTTAGTTCATTTCACAAACATCTGATGAGTATGTATTTTCCCACACATTGTGTTGATGAAAGAGGTTACCAAAGTATGTAAGACACAGTCCCTGTCCTTGAAGACTTAGCCAAAGAGGGAAGACAAACACATAAATAGATAACTGTAATATCATGCAGTCGATCCAGTGATATGTTTATACATAGTGTGCTCTGAAAACATGGAGAAAGTTCACTCACTTAGCATAGCCTAGAAACAAATCAGGGAAGGAAAACAAAGTTATGCTGGATAAATGGATACCTGAGCTATATCTTAAAGGATGAGAATTTGGTCAGGTAAAAAACAGGGGAAAGGACACTCAAGACAAGGGGCTGGACATGGTGGCTCACAACTATAATCCCAGCACTTGGGAGGCTAAGGCAGGAGGTTCATGTGAGCCTATGAGTTTGAGACCTGCCTTGGCAACATGAGACCCTGTCTCTAAAAACAGTAATAATAATAATAAAAGTCAGGCAGGGTGGAGTTTGCCTGTAGTCCTACATTCAGGAGGCTGAGGTGGGAGAATAATTTGATTCCGGGAGGTCAAGGCTGCAAAGAGCCACGAATGCATCACTGCACTCCAGCCTGGGCAACAGAGCGAGACTCTGCTTAAAAAAAAAAAAAAAAAAAAAAAAAAAAGAGACACTTTGGGAGGCCGAGGCCGAGGTGGGCAGAACACAAGGTCAGGAATTCAAGACCAGCCAGCCTGGCCAACATGGTGAAACCCCGTCTCTACTAAAAATACAAAAATTAGCCAGGTGTGGTGGCATGTGCCTATAATCCTAGTTACTGAGGAGGCTGAGGTAGGAGAATTGCTTGAACCCAGGAGGAAGTTGCAGTGAGCCAAGATCGCACTACTGCACTCTAGCCTGGGCGACAGAGTGAGACCCCGTCTCAAAAAAAAAAAGGAACAAATAGTAAGAGCAAAACATTGGGGCATGAAACAGTTTGATATATGGCAAAGGTGTGAGACATAGGGTACTACAAGCAGATTATTATTAGAATTTAAGGATAGAGATGAGGGGTGGGAGAGGAGGTTGACGATGCACAGGCCAGATCACAGACGGACTAGAATGACATGCAAGATTTCTTACATTTTATGCTGTATATCATGGGGAACCAGTGTTAAGCAGCACAATGACACAGAATAACATTTTATATATGTCACTCTGACAGCATTTGTCGGGGAAGAATCTGAGAGGAGGCAAGACTGGAAGTGAGGAGACCAGTTAGGGAGGCTATTGCTAACTTGTTCAGGCAAGAAATAAGGAGATCTTGAACTGACAAGTAATCTTATAACAAGTAATCTTCTAACAAAAACCTCCTGTGCTTATGTATCAATAATCTAGGATGACCACAGTGTAGCAGAAAAAAAAAAATGCATAAATAAACATATATGTACATAATATAAATGCATATAATATATTACATAGATTCATATACATTATAAATGCTACTGTTACACTGCATTATAGATTATTTTTCCACATTAATAAAAAAGAACAAAGGTTAGAAAATAAAAGGAAAATAGAAGTAAAATTAAAAGCCTTCTATTTGTCTTAAAACTAACAATTAATAATAAATTGTTACCTCCAAAATGCATTATTTTAGTGGAAAGAAATTAAATGTTAGAAATTTAGACTTAGGAAAAGGAAAATTATTTAGAATGTGTCCTATAAGCATCTAAAATCAAGAACATTATCAGATTTCTCAGAATGGTTTTGAATATATTAATACAGAAAACCTAGAAACTAGATCTACATAAATCAAAAGCAATGAAATGATTTAATAAAGAAAATAACGTGATTAAAAATGCAAAATTGTGTTTAGGTAGGAGGAATATATCTCTTAGGTAAGAGATCTATGGTACAACATAGTGATTATGGTTAACAATAACAGTATATTCTTCAAGATTGTTAAGAGAGTGAATTTTGAACGTTCTCACCACCAAAAATAAGTATGTGAAGTAATGCATATCGTAATTAGCCCAATTTAGGCATTCCACAATGCATACATATTTCAAGACATACTATACACAATAAATACATATGATTTTTATTTGTCAATGAAAATAAATAAATGTTTTAAAAAAGAAAATGACATGACTCTATTCTTAACAATGTATTGTTAGCCTACCTCACCTGGTATGCCATTTAGCAATCATAAATCTCAGTAACATGGGATCATTATATTAATTTTGCAGATGAGAAAACTGAAGCTTGGGCAAGTTTATTTACCTAATAGTGGGACTTGTTTTTAAGTCTGTCTGCCTTTAGACACCTTATTTAAAGCTAGTAGTAGCCATGTGTAAATTCAACTGTGTAAGTATTTTATAAGAATATTTTAACTTTGCAAATATGGTACTTCATATCAGAAAGTCAAGTTGAAGCTTAGGCAATAGAACTAAAGCCTTGGGGTCAGAGAGACCTTGGTTTAAAAATAGAATTAACTCTTTACTAGCTGGAGGAATTTGACTAAATTATATAACTTCTCTGAGCCTCATTATGTAAAAAATAGGTTAATGAGGCTTTAAAAAATTCTTGCAAGACTAAAAAGTGCTTAGCCAGGTAAGTAATTAATCAGTAGTGGCTAATGCTATTCATAAATCAAGAAAAGTATAAAAAACATAAAATTGAAGTTAAAATTAATTTAGGAATAGACAGCCAGATGTGCTGGCTCACGCCTGTAATCCCAGCACCTTGGGAGGCTGAGGTGTGAGGATCGCTTGAGCTCAGGAGTTTGAGACCAGCCTGGGCAACACAGCGAGACCTCATCTCTACTAAAAATTTAAAACTTAGCTGGATGTAGTGGCAGACATTACGTATTCCCAGCTACTCAGGAGGCTGAGACAGAAGGATCACTTGAACCCAAAAGTCTGAGGTTGCAGTGAGCTGTGATTGAGCCACTGCACTGCTATGAATGTTTCCTTAGCCATAACAAGAATACAAGTACATGTGCACACTGTTTATACCATACCTAACTCATAAGAATATACAGTCAATTCTTGATAATCCAAGAGCATATTAACTGGTTTTCATTTAAACTATGATTAAAATGCTATGGGGAATCTACTTTTATCTTTCTTATCAGGGAGAAGCTTGTTAGGAAACTGATGCTCAACCTCCTCCTTTAACCATATATAAAAATGTAGCTCCCACACCCAAACCCCCACCACAGTATTTCTACATAGTCAAACCCCAAGCTCCCTCAGGTGTTCTGGTCTCTGCATTGGTTCTTCAAATTCCACTCCTGGGGAAAGTTGGGGAGGATAAAGTTGCTACTTCTTTACTACTTGCTACTTCCTTGCTACTTCATTATTAGGCCTGGGTGGGGAATTAATTCTGTCTGGATTATTTGTATGGTATTTGTGATTTGATTTTCATCCCCTCTAATACTACCAGTTACCGCCATTAATAGTTGACTATATTATTATTAATTAATTAATTCTGTCTGGATTATTTGTGTGGTATTTGTGATTTGATTTTCATCCCCTCTAATGCTACCAGTTACTGCCATTAATAGTTGACTATATTATTATTAATTATTTATTTATTGAGACCAAGTTTCACTCTTGTTGTCCAGGCTGGAGTACAGTGGTACGATCTCGACTCACCACAACCTCCGCCTCCCAGGTTCAAGCAATTCTCTTGCCTCAGCTTCCTGAGTAGCTGGGATTACAGGCCTGCACCACCACACCCAGCTAAATTTTGTATTTTTAGTAGAGACGGGGTTTCTCCATGTTGGTCAGGCTGGTCTCGAACTCCCGGCCTCAGATAATCCGCCCGCCTTAGCCTCCCAAAGAGCTGGGATCATAGGCATGAGCCACCGCACCCAGCCAACTATTTTGTTTACAGTAAACTATTGACTATTACTAGGAAGGAAGTATAACTTAGGAGGAAGTATAACAACTTTAAACATTTCACTTCTGTTTTTGTAAAAACAAAACTGCTTGGCAAAGATAAATAAATTTTATGCAATCATTTTAACTTGTAAGTGGTCAGTTTAAATCACTGCTTTAATATTACTCATATAGTATGCATTTTAGTAAAGTTAGCAATATCATAGAGAATTAAATAATAAATCCCAGGTAGTTAAACAGTCTCTGAGACACCGATAATACTATATCAATACTGCTAAACATCTGTTAATCCACATTATAAAAATACCAGAAGCATTACCTTGGTGTTCCTCTAAATCCATATCAAGTTGTCTAATTTCTTCATTAAACTGATTTATCTTTTCTTTTATATCTGTTAACCTGTTGAAAATATTTTTAATGAATTTATGAAGGAAATGTAGACATTCAATAAAAACACTTGATGGGGAGGTTAGATATCTTTTCCAAGTTGCATAAACAATATCTAAAAATAATATGTCTTATTCTAAGGACAATACTATAATTGATTATGATATTAGGCTATCTTTTCCAAGTTGCATAAATATAGAAAAATAGCATATCCTATTATGAGGACAATACTATAAATTTAGAGAGGAAGAATCTTGTCTAGATCTTTTTTTTTTTTATTTATTTGAGACGGGGTCTCACTCTGCCACCAGGCTGGAGTGCAGTGGTGTGATCTCGGCTCACTGCAACCTCTGCCTCCCGGGATCAAGCGATTCTCCTGCCTCAGCCTCCTGAATAGCTGGGCCTACAGGCAAGCGCCTCCACGCCCAGCTAATTTTTGTATTTTTAGTAGAGACGGGGTAGAGACGGGGTTTCACCATGTTGGCCATGATGGTCTCGATCTCTTGACCTCATGATCCACCTGCCTCAGCCTCCCAAAGTGCTGGGATTACAGGCGTGAGACACCGCACCCAGCCTAGATCTTTTTTAATGATTCATATTTGGAGCCCAAGTATATTCTGAGAACAGCAGGTTGCCTGACTTAAACACACACCCCTTCCCAACTCTCCTTTGAGTTTGATTTGCAGTATTAAGAAAATGAAAATATTTAACAATACTCTTTTGTAGGTTTCTACAAGCCAAATTAAGTTGGAAAATTAGTCTCAAAAATGAGAAAATAAGGGAAAACCTATCACTGGCAAAAGATTATATGGGTTGTTTTAACATAAAGCAGTTATACTTACTATAAAGCTGCCATAACAAAAACAATGTGGTATAGGCATAGGGATAGACATATATATCAATGAACTAAAATTGTGAGTCCAGAAATAAGACCATATATCTATAGCTAACTGATTTTTGGCAAGGGTGCTAAGGTAATTAAATGAGGAAAGAAGAGTATTTTCAATAAATGGTGCTGGGAAAAGTCCATATGTAGAAGCTAAGGAACAAAATTGGACTCCTACCTCACATCATACACAGAATTAACTTGAAATTGATCAAAGATCTAAACGTAAGAACTAAATTACCAAACTCTTAGAGGAAAACATAGACATAGTCTTCATGACCTTGGATTTGGCACTGGTTTCTTAGATATGACACTAAAAGCAAGAGCAACAAAAGAAAAATAGAAAAACTGGACATAATCAAAATTGGAAACTTTTATGCTTCCAAGGACACCAAGAAAATGAAAAAGATAATTCATAGAACAAGGGAAAATTTTTACAAATCATGTATCTGATGAGACCTCTATCTGGCATATATAAAGAAATGTTACAACTCAGTAATGAAAAAAATCTAGTTTAAAAAATGAGCAAAGGAACTAAACATTTCCCGAAAGAATATGGCCAATAAGCATATGAAAGGAACCTCAACATCATTAGCCATCAAACAAATACAAATCAAAACCACAGTGAGACACCGCTTCACATCCATTAGGGAAGGCTATAATAGAAAAAGAGGTAATAACAAGTGAGCATGTGAAAAAAACTGGAACCCTCACATACTGCTCATATGCTGCTCATATTACATTACATAGAAAAGTAAAATAGTACCAATTCTTTGAAAGTCTGATAGAATTCAGCTGTGGCTCCATCTGGTTCTGGACTTTACGTTGGTAATCTTTTTTTTTTTTTTTTACCATTTCAATCTCACTGCTTGTTAATGGTCTGTTCAGAGTTTCTATTTCTTCCTACTTTAATCCAGGAGGATTGTATATTTCTCCAGGAATCTACCCATCTCCTCTAAGTTTTCTAGTTTGTGCATGTAAAGATGCTCATAAGTTTGAATGGTCTTTTGTATTTCTGTGGTATTGGTTGTAGTATCTCCCATTTTGTTTCTAATTGAGCTTATTTCGATCTTTTCTCTTCTTTTCTTGATTAATCTTGCTATTGCTCTATTAATTTTGTTTATCTTTTCAAAGAACCAGCTTTTTACTTCATTTATCTTTCATATTTTTTGTTTCAATTTAATTTAGTTCTGCTCTGATGTTTGTTATTTCTTTTCTTTTGGTGGGTTTGGGTTTGGTTTGTGCTTGTTTCTCTAGTTCCTTGAGGTATGACGTTAGATTGTCTATTTGTGTTCTTTCAGACTTTTTGATGTAGGCACTTAATGCTCTGAATGTTCCTCCTAGCACTGCTTTTGCTGTATCCCAGAGGTTTCGCTAGGTTATGTCACTACCATCGTTCAGTTCAAATAATTTTTAAATTTCCGTCTTGATTTCATTGCTGACCTAAAAAATCATTCAGGAGCAAATTATTTAATTTCCGTGTATCTGCATGGTTTTTACGGTTCCTTCTGGAGTTGATTTCCAATTTTATTCCACTGTGGTCTGAGAATACTTGATATAATTTTGATTTTCTTAAATTTTGAGACTTATTTTGTGTGGCCTATCGTATGGTCTGTCTTGGAGAATGTCCCATGTGCTGATGAACAGAATGTATATTCTGCAGTTGTTGGGTAGAAGATTCTATAAATATCTGCTGAGTCCATTTATTTGTTTTAGGGTATAGTTTAAATCCATTGTTTCTTTGCTGACTTTCTGTCTTGATGACCTGTCTAGTGCTGTCAATGGAGTACTGAAGTCCCCCACTATTATTGTATTGCCATCTATCTCATTTGTTAGGTCTAGTGGTAATTATTTTTTACATTTAGGAGCTCTAGTGTTAGGTGCACATAGATTTAGTATTGTGAATTTTCCTGTTTGATTAGTCCTTTTATCATTACATACTGTCCCTCTGTGTCTTTTTCAATTGTTGTTAAAGTCTGTTTTGTCTAATATAAGAATAGCTACTCCTACTTGCTTTTGGTGCCCATTTGCATGGAATATCTTTTTCCACCCTTTTACCTTAAGTTTACATGAGACTTTATGTATTAGGTGAGTCTCCTGAAGATGGGAGATACTTGGTTGGTGAATTCTTATCCATTCCACTATTCTGTATCTTTTAAGTGCAGCATTTGGGCTATTTACATTCAACGTTAGTATTGAGATGTGTGGTACTATTCTATTCATTGTGATAGTTATTGCCTGAATACCTTGGTTTTTCATTTCCATTGTGTTGTTTTATAGGCCCTGTGAGATTTATGATTTAAGGAGTTTCTACTTTGGTGTATTTTGAGGTTTTGTTTCAAGATTTAGAATTCCCTTTAACTGTTCTTGTAGTGCTGCCTTGGTAGTGGTGAATTCTCTCAGCACTTGTCTGAAAATGACTTTATCTTTGCTTCATTTACGAAGCTTAGTTTCAGTGGATACAAAATTCTTGGCTGATAATTATTTTGTTTAAGGAGTCTAAAGGTAGACCCCAATTCCTTCTAGCTTGTAGGGTTTCTGCTAAGAAATCTGCTATTGATCTGATAGGTTTTCCTTTATAGGTTACCTGATGCTTTTGCCTCCTAGCTCCTAAGATTCTTTCTTTTGTCTTGACTTCAGATAACCTTATGACTATGCCTAGGTGATTATCTTTTTGTGATGCATTTCCCAGGTGTATTCTTTGAAATTCTTTCTTTCCCTTTTTTTTTTTTTTTTTGGAGATGGAGTCTCGCTCTGTAGCCCAGGATGGAATGCAGTGGTGCAATCTTAGCTCATTGCAACCTCCGCCTCCCAGGTTCAAGTGACTTTTTTGCCTTAGCCTCAAAAGTAGCTGGGACTACAGGTGCATGCCACCATGCCCAGCAAATTCTTGTATTTTTAGTAGAGACAGGGTTTTACCTTATTGGCCAGCCTGGTCTTGAACTCCTGACCTCATGTTCTGCTCACCTCGGCCTCCCAAAGTGCTGGGATTACAGGTGTGAGCCACCACGCTCAGCTGCAACATTCTTGTATTTGGATATCTACATCTCTAGCAAGGCCAGGGAAGTTTTCCTTGATTATTCCCTCAAATACATTTTCCAGACTTACAGATTTGTCTTCTTCCACAGGAACACCAATTACTCTTAGGTTTGGCCATTTAACAGAATCTCAAACTTTTTGGAGGCTTTGTGCTTTTTTTTTAATACTTTTTTTGTCTTTGATGGATTGAGTTATTTTGAAAGCCTTGTCTTAGAGCTCTGAAGTTCTTTCTTCTACTTGTTTGATTCTATTGTTGAAACTTTCCATTGTATTTTGCATTTCTCTAAGTGTGTCTCTCATGTCCAGCAGCTGTGATTTTTTTTTATTTATGCTACATATTTCTCTGGAGATTTTTTTCATGCATATCCTATATTTTAAATTTCTTTAAGTTGGTTTTCACCTTTCTCTGCTGGCTCCTTGAGTAACTTAGTAACTGATCTTCTGAATTCTTTATCTGTCAATTCACAGATTTCTTCTTGGTTTGGATCCATTGCTGGTGCTAGTGTGATCTTCTGGAGATGTTACAGAACCTTGTTTTGTCATATTACCAGAATTGTTTTACTGGTTCCTTCTCATTTGGGTAGACTAAGACAGAAGAAAGATCTGGGACTCAAGGGTCGCTGTTCAGATTCGTTTGTCCCATGCAGTGATCCCTTGATGTGGTGCTCTCTCTCTCCCTTCCCCTAGAGATGGGGCTTCCTGAGAGCCAGATGCGGTGATTATTATTGCTGTTCTGGGTCTAGCCACCCACCAGAGCTACCGGGCTCTGGGCTTGTACTGGGAAGGGTCTGCAAAGGGTCCTGTGAAGTGATCTGTCTTTAGGGTCTCAACCGTGGATACCAGCACCTGCTCTGGTGGAGGTAGCTGAAGAGTGAAATGTATTCTGTGAGAGTCCTTGGTTGTAGTTTTGTTTAGTGCCCTGGTTTTCTTGAATGCTGGTTATGCTGGCAGTAAAACTGTCATGTGAACAGACTCAGGGCCTCTGGTTAGTGTGGATGTTATAGACAGTGGAATTAGTTGTTGTTTTCTCCTTCCCTTGGAGGAGGATTGTTCTGTTATGAATTGCTGTAATGGTTTGTGTTGGTTGGCCTCTAGCTAGGAGGTGGCACTTTCAAGAGGGCATCAGCTGCAGTAGTATGGGGGGACACAAGCTTGCCCTAAGGTCACCTGAACAAATATTTGGGTTTCTCAGGTGATTGGTGGGGTCATAGACCTACCACAAGTTTATGTCTTTTGTCTTTGGCTACAAGCCGGGTAGAGAAAGACCATCAGGTGAGGGCAGGGTAAGGCGTGTCTCAGCTCAGACTCTCCTTGGATGGGGCTGGCTGTGGCCAATGTGGGTGATGGAGAGGGTGGTTTCAGACCAAGGAAGTTATGTTCCAAGGGGGATATGGCAGCCTCTGCTGCTGATCTTACTGAAACTATTCCAAAAGATAGAGAAAGAGGGAATCTTCCCTAAATCATTCTATGAAGCCAGTATCACCCTAATACCAAAACCAGCAATGAACATAACAACAACAAAAAAAAAACTATGGACCAATATCCCTGATTAATTTAGAGGCAAAAATCCTCAAAAAAAAATTAGCTAACCAAATCCAGCAGCATTTCAAAAAGATTCACTATGATCAAGTGGGTTTTATAGCAGAGACGCAGGGATGCTTAAACATACACAAGTCAATAAATGTGATATACCACATAAACAGAATTAAAAACAAAACTCATACAATCATCTCAATAGATGCAGAAAAAGCATTTGACAAAATCCAGCATCCTTTTATGATTACATATCTTAAGGTAATAAAAACTTTCTATGACAAACCCACAGCCAACATTACACTGAACAGGGAAAAGTTGAAAGCAGTCCCCCTAAGAACTGGAACAAGACAAGGATGCCCACTGTCACCACTTCTATTCAACACAGGACTAGAAGTCCTAGGTAGAGCAATCAGAAAAAAGAAATGAATAAAGGGCACCTACATCAGTAAAGAGGAAGTCAAACTGTTGCTGTTTGCTGATGATATGATCATATAACTAGGAAACCCTAAAGACTCATCCAGAAAACTCCTAGATCTTATAAATAAATTCAGTAAAGTTTCAGGACACAAAATCAATGTACACAAATCAGTATCACTGCTATATACCAACAGCAACCAAGCTGACAAAGAAATAAAGAACTCGATTGGGCACGGTGGCTCACGCCTGTAATCCCAGCACTTTGGGAGGCCAAGGTGGGCGGATCACAAGGTCAGAAGGTCGAGACCATCCTGGCTAACAAGGTGAAACCCCGTCTTTACTAAAAATACAAAAAAGTAGCTGGGAGTGGTGGCACGCACCTGTAGTCACAGCTACTCGGGAGGCTGAGGAAGGAGAATCGCTTGAACCTGGGAGGTGGAGGTTGCAGTGAGCCAAGATTGCACCATTACACTCCAGCCTGGGCAACAGAGCAAGACTCTGTATCAAAAAAGAAAAAAAAAAAAAGAAATCAAGAACTCAACTCCTTTCACAACAACTGTGAAAATAAAATAAAATAAAATAAAACAAAACACAACACAACACAATACTTAGGAATATACCTAACCCAAAAGGTGAAAGACCTCTACAAGGAAAACTACAAAACACTGCTGAAAGAAATCATAGATGACATAAACAAATAGAAACATATTCCATACTCATGGATTTCCTTGTAGAGAGGGGTCTTTCACCTTTTGAGTCTTTCACCTTTTGGGTTAGGCATATTCCTAAGTCTTCTCTTTGTTTTTGTCCTGTCCTGTCCTGTCCTGTCTTGTCTTGATGGTCATATTGTGAAAATGACCATACTGCCAAAAGCAATCTACAAGTTCAATGCAATTCCCATTTTACCATCATCATTCTTCACAGAACTAGAAAAGAAACAATCCTAAAATTCATATGGAACCAAAAGTGAACCTGCACAGCCAAAGCAAGACTAAGCAAAAATAACAAACCTAAAGACATCACATTACCCACCTTCAAACTACACTATAAGGACTATAAGGTCACCAAAACAGTATTGTATTGGCATAAAAATAGGTACATGGACCAATGGCACAGAACAGAGAACCCAGAAACAAAGCCAAATACTGACAGTCAGTTGATCTTCGAAAAAGCAAACAAAAACATAAAGTGGGGAAAGGACACCCTCTTCAACAAATGGTGCTGGGATAACTGGAAAGCCACAAGTAGGAGAATGAAACAGGATCCTCATCTCTCACCTTATGTAAAAATCAACTCAAGGTGGATCAGAAACTTAAATCTAAGACCTGAAACCATAAAAATTCTAGAAGATAACATCAGAAAACTCTTCTAGACATCGGCATAGGCAAACACTTCATGAACTGAAAGAACCTAAAAGCAAATGCAACAAAAAGAAAGATAAATAGATGGGACTTAATTAAACTAAAAAACTTCTGCACCAACAAAAGAAATAATCAGCAGAGTTAATAGACAACCCACAGAATGGGAGAAAGAAAACATTCATAAACTATGCATCTGACAAAGGAATAATATCAGAATCTACAACAAACTCAAACAAATCAGCAAGAAAAAAAAATCCCATAAAAAAGTGAAAAGTGGGCTAAAGACATGAATAGACGACTCTCCAAAGAAGATATACAAATGGTCAACAATCATATGAAAAAATGATCAACATCATTAATTATCAGGGAAATGCAAATCAAAACCACAATGCAATACCAGCTTACTCCTGCAAGAATGGCCACAATTAAAAAATTAAAAAAAAATAGATGTTGGAGTGGATGTGGTGAAAAAGGAACACGTTTACCCTGCTTGTGGAAATATAAAGTAGTACAACCACTATGGAAAACAGTATGGAGATTCCTTAAAGAACTAAAAGTAGATCTACCATTTGATCCAGCAATTCCACTACTAGGTATCTATGCAGAGGAAATAGAAGTCATTATATGAAAAGACACTTGCACATGCATGTTGATAGCAGCACAATTTGCAACTGGAAAAAAGGGAAACAGCCAAAAGGCCAACAATCAACAAAGAAAATGTGGTATGTCTGTGTGTGTGTGGATATATATTTATACATATATATATACTACTCAGCCATAAAAAGGATCAAAATAATGGCATTCACAGCAACCTAGATGGAGTTGGAGACAGTTATTCTAAGTGAAGAAACTCAGGAATGGAAAACCAAACATCGTATGTTCTCATTTCTAAGTGGGAGCTAAGCGGCCAGGCGCGGTGGCTCACGCTTGTAATCCCAGCACTTTGGGAGGCAGAGGCGAGTGGAGCATGAGGTCAGGAGATCGAGACCATCCTAGCTAACATGGTGAAACCCCATTTCTACTAAAAATACAAAAAAATTAGCAGGCATGGTGGCGGGCACCTGTAGTCCCAGCTACTTGGGAGGCTGAGGCAGGAGAATGGCGTGAACCCAGGAGGTGGAGCTTGCAGTGAGCCAAGATCGCACCACTGCACTCCAGCCTGGGCAACAGAGCGAGACTCTGTCTCAATAAATAAATAAATAAATAAATAAGTGGCAGCTAAGCTATGAGGACACAAAGGCATAAGAATGATACAATGAACTTTGGGGACTTGGTGGGAAGAGTGAGAGGTGGGTGAGGGATAAAAGACTACACAGTGGGTAGAGTGGACACTGCTTGGGTAATGGATGCATCAAACTCTCAGAAATCACTGCTAAAGAACTTATCCATGTAACCAAATACCACCTGTTCCCCAAAAACTATTGAAATAAAAAAGATAAAATAAAGCTGCTTTAAATGTTCCTAAAAAAAATCTTATCTTAGCCATAATAATATAGAAATTTGCTTAAAGTTACAAATTAACAGAAAAAAAAACATTACTTTCTTAGTACCTTAGCCAGTACTGCAAAAGACTTAACATGGGCTGCAATTCAGCTCATATTAGAGACTGTGATTCCAAAATTTAATTTCATAAGTTGTAATCAGTGACAAAAACATTACAATAGAATATGAAAAACATTAGAAGGCAATTTCATCATTGTTGACTACTTATTAGTTTACAACTTAGTTGATTAAAATTAAAACAATCTTAGCCAGGTACGGTGCCATGTGCCTGTAGTCCCAGCTACTCGGGAGGCTGAGGCATGAGAATCCCTTGAACCCAGGATGTGGAGGTTGCAGTGAGCCAAGATTGCACCACTGCATTCCAGCCTGGGCAACAAACCGGGACTCTGTCTCAGAAGAAAAAAGAAAAGAAAGAAAGTTAAAACAATTGGTATGCTTTCTGGTGACTGGTGGTAAAATGATTGTTTTACAAACTTTAAATAAATATATTCAAATAGAAATAAATGAAATGTAAAATGGTAAAGTTGTTTTGAAAAACAGTCTGGCAGTTCTTCAAAAAGTTAAACATAGTCATGAGTCAGCAATTCCACTCCTAGGTATATATACAAGAGAAGTGAAAACATATGTCCACACAAAAACTTGTACATGGATGTTCATAGAAGCATGATTCATAACAATAAAAAAATGGTAACAGCCCATACATCCATCAATTTATAAATGAATAAACAGAATATGGTATATCCATACAATGGAATACTATTTGGAAATAAAAATTAATAAAATACTAAGCATGTATCAGTATTAATAAAAATTAATAAAATACTGAGCATGTATTAGTATTGTATTAATTTTTTTTCCAAATAATATTCCATTAGTCTTAGTTTTCAAGCCTCATCTATGAGCCTCGGAACAGAATAGAGAACCTTGAAATAAAGCCAAATACTGATAGTCAGCTGATCTTCAAGAAAGCAAGGCTCACTGTGTTAAGGGAAAGCATCCTGCCACACAGAAGCACACACTGAATGATTCCATTGGTATGAAATGTCCATAATAGGCATGGCTAGAGCTGGGAGAGGCATAAGAGAGGTGATGGTTAAAGGGTGTAGGGTTTTATTGGGCTGACTGAATAGTTCTAAAGTTGACTGAGGGCCTGGCACACTGGCTCACAGCTGTAATCTCAGCTCTTTGGGAAGCTGAGATGGGAGGATCACTTGAGGCCAGGAGCTGGAGACTAGCCTGGGCAACACAGTAACATCTTGACTCTACTAAAAATAAAAATAAATTAGCCAGATATGGTGGCATGTGCCTGTAGCCCTAGCTCCTTGGGAGGTCTGAGCCCAGGAGTTTGAGGTTACAATGAGCTATGATCATGCCACTTGCACTCCAGTCTGGGCAGCAGAGTAAGACCTGGTCTCAAAAAGATAAAATAAATAAAATTGAAAATAAAGGCGATTTAGGTGATGGCTGCACACTTCTGTGAATATACTAAAAGCTTTAAATTGTTTACTTTAAATATGTCTATTATATGGTATAAAGTATATCTTAATAAAGATATTTATAAAAAACAATTATACTATGCAATGGCTCTTAAACACTCAAAGAAATATTTAAAGCTATAAGTAAAATTGAAAGAATGAAAGCCACTCCTGTACCTTTAGAATGTAATTTTTAAAGTGAGAAATGGATGTAAAATGTCCTAGTATAAAGGTACTTACTGTCTTTCCATGCTGGCTATTTCCTGATTATCATCTTTAACCTACAAAGGCATAAAAAGAAAGTAGTATTTAAAAAAATAACTCATTGTAAGGCTATCTTAAAGACAATTTCCTTCTACAGTCCATTGTACCAAAGTGTCAAATCTAGTCTCCTTCTTGAAATCTATTTTTTAGACTTCAACCTTTGAAGTTAAAGAGAACAGCACCAAGGAACCATTCACAGATTCCATCCTTTTTCCTCAAAGTAAGGGTAGTAACTGATATACTCATAGCTACCCCCCAGGCACCATCAGGTTAGCACATCTTCAGGCCTGGATAAGTTGATATAAACATCTAGGATTTCTGAGAGTCTCCCTCACTTTCCCACAGGTAGGGTTTTGCTAGATTGAGCAAGTCCAGTTAAATTTGAATTTCAGATAAGTAGTGAATATCTTTGAGGGGATATATATACCATGTAATATTTGGATTATTCGTATCATTCACAAGCAATGAATGATTTTTCTATATAGATATATGTGTCTGAAAGATTATTCACTGCTTATCTGAAATTGAAATTTAAGTAGCTATTCTATATTTTATGTGGTACGTGTACCTCAAGATCACTTCTCCCCATCTTTCAATGATTTATTTCCAAGGAACTACACAGGTTCTAAATTTAATACCCTTCTGGAATAATTCTAATAATTAAATAGTCCCTGAATTGATACCTAAATTTCTTCTAAATGCAATGGGCTTGATCTAAGTCTACGGGCAAGGGAGTCCCTGACTGGAGCTGTGCCCAAATATAGATGAAGTTCTCCTAAGGCCCTTATAGTTAGGGTGTATCACAATAAACAACATGCTAATTATAATTTGGAGCTAAACTACATCTACCTTTGGGGTAGTAAGAAAGCTACTAAATATATGTTACATGTGTCATGACTTTAGGACATACGATAATTTCACAGGACATTTTAATTCAATTCTCTTCATGGAGGCACCGATAATAACAACCACAAAAAGTCATTAGCCTTGGGATACTCCATTTTCTAAATACAAGGCCCAAAACAAAAAGGAAACATACCTTCCAAAAGATTATCTAAATATTTAATGACCAACAAAGAAGAGTTTCAAGTATTCCTACTAAGGAAAAGTTAGCTTCACCTACGTTAGTATGAAATACTTAAGAACATCTAGGCCGGGTGCCTATAATCCCAACACTTGGAGAGACTGAAATTGGAGGATTGCTTGAGGCCAGGAGCTTGAGACCAGCCTAGGCAACATAGTAAAACCCCATCACTACAAAAAAATAAAAATAAAAAATTGGTGTGTTGGCACATGCCTGTAGTCCCAGTTACTCAAGAGGCTGAGGTGGAGGATCGCTTGAGCCCAGCAGATCAGGGCTACAGTGAGCTGTGATTGCACCACTGTGCTCCAGCCTGGGTTACAGAGCGAGACCCTATATCAAAAACAAAGATACCGCCCACCTGCTCACTCTCCCATAGAACCCTACCTCCAGCTCTGACTCCCAGACCTGATGTCTGGACAGCTTCTCCTCCCTCTTCAGGTGCATCATGGCCTCGTACTGGTAGAGCAGCTTCTTGGTGTGCTC
>NW_016804595.1:2946009-2956367 GCF_001698545.2 Rhinopithecus bieti | reverse complement strand
AAAAAAAAAAAAAAAAAAAAAAAAAAAAAGAAGAAGAAGAAGAAGGAGAAAATCTAGATTAAAAAGTCATTTCTTCACATAAATTATTTTTAGACAATAAACTTACTAGCTTTTGGTTGCATTAATATCCCTTAAATAAAACAAATCAATACATGTACCAAAACCAGACATCTTAAAATAAGTATGTTTCTTTTGCCCACCTGCTTAAGTAATTTCTCTCTCTCTTCCATTGGAGATCCTATGCTTTTGTCTTCTGCAATCATTTGATCTCGATGGGACTCCAACTCATAAAGCTTTTCATGCAGCAATACAGCCTCCTGTTTCACCTGGGAGTGAGCTATTTCCTAAAGGAAAATAAGAAGGGAAATTTTTAATTAGTATTTTATCAGTAATTATTATCAAATAGGTTTCAGTTTATAAGAATAGGGGGTAAACTACCAGCATCTTTAAATACAGACAGCAAATATCATTAGTACTCAATAATGCTACAAAGCACATTCCTAAACTGGAAGAATAAAAATAAATCCTGTATATTTTAATAAGCTATTTTCAATCTAAGATTCACAAGAAGTTGATAGCCTTAGTTTATTTTATTTTCTACATATAAGACCTGAATAAATATAGGACAACTCTACCAACAGGAGGATAAAGACAATGTCAAAACATATGTGCAACTTTAAACACAATGTCTGATTCAAAGTCCATAGAAGTGATCTTTGGAGAGAAGATATTTTTCCCTAAATAGGTCATAACATATATTTTTCCACAATTTTGTGAGTTGAATTGTGTCTGCTCAAAAGGTAAGCTGGAGTCTTAACGACATACACCTGTCAATTTGACCTTTATTTGAAAATAGGCTCTTTGCATATTTAGTCAAGTTAAGATAAGGTCATTAGGGGTTGGCCCTAATCCAATATGATAGTGCCCTTTATAAGAAGAGTACAGACGCAACAGAGACACGCAGGGAGAATACCATGGTATGACTTAGGCAAAGACTGGAGTGATGCAGCTGGAAGTCAAGCAACATCAAGGGCTAATGGATACTACTAGAAGCTAGGAGGAGGCAGAGCAAGATTCTTTCTAGAGTCTCAGAGGAAGCAAGGCTCTGCTGACACCTCGATTTCAGACTTTCAGGCTCTGGAACTGTGAGAAAATTTGTTTGTTTTAAGCCACCCCGTTTGTGATATTCTATTACAGCAGCACTAGGAAATTAACACATGAAATAACAGTTATTGTGTACTCGCCACTATCCTACCTTTCACAAAGAAAAAAATAAGGATGTGACAAAAATGTTATTAGATTAAAAAAAAAAAGCTAGGAATGGTGGTGGTGATGATTAAAATGACATTTGAAACTCTTGTTTACTGAGCATCTGTTCTGTGCCAGGCACTATGCTACATGTTATTTATATGTTATCTCTACTATCCAAAGTGATACTCTACAAGATAGTACTATCATCTCCATTTTACAGATGAGAAAACCAAGGACCTGAAATGTAAATAACTTTTCAAAGTTAACAAAGACATAAGAGTTAACAGTGACATTTGAAAACAGACCTACAGCATGAACAAAACAAAATTCTTAAAGAGGTAAGACCTCTTCTCTCTCTCTTTTTTTTTTCCCTTTCTTGAGACAGAGTTTCACTCTTTCACCCAGGCTGGGGTGCAGTGGTGCGATCTTGGCTCACTGCAACTTTCGCCTCCCAGTTTCAAGCGATTCTCCTGCCTCAGCCTCCCAAGTAGCTGGGATTACAGGTGCCTGCCACCACACCCAGCTAATATTTATTTATTTATTTATTTATATTTGAGATGGAGTCTTGCTCAGTCACCCAGGCTGGAGTGCAGTGGTGCGATCTCAGCTCAATGCAAGCTCCGTCTCCCGGGTTCACACCATTCTCCTGCCTCAGCCTCCCAAGTAGCTGGGACTACAGACGCCCACCACCACGCCCAGCTAACTTTTTGTGTATTTTTAGTAGAGATGGGGTTTCACCATGTTGGCCAGGCTAGTCTCAAAACTCCTGACCTTGTGATCCGCCCACCTCAGCCTCCCAAAGTGCTGGGATTACAAGTGTGAGCCACCATGCCTGGCCGACCTCTTCTCTTTTAAAAGTATGAAAGAAGGAACCTCCAAAAAAGGAACAAGTAGACAAGAGAATTTTTCAAAGTCCATAAGCAATGGATTATATATACAGTTCAAGTAATAGATTAGGCATCAGATAAGATAAAGGCATGCTAAAACATACATATAGAGGAAATGCAGATATTTTATGCTATCCTTTTTCATAGTCTCTTCTCCTTTTTGCCTAACGATCCTATAGACTTGTTTGAATTGCATCTTGATAAAACTGTTCTGGAAGACTTAAGCTCATGTTAATCCTTCACCTGATTTTTTCCATTCTTGTGAATTGAATAAGCATGACCTAATACATTGTACAGTAGTGAACATAAAGTATTCAATAAATACTAGTTGATTGACCACTATCTGACACATATTTTCTTGAAGAACAAGTCCTAAATAAATAAATAAAAGAAATCTGGGCTGGGCATGGTGGCTCATGCCTGTAATCTCAGCACTTTGGGAGGCTGAAGCGGGTGGATCATGAGGTCAGGAGTTCAAGACCAGCCTGGCCAACATGGTGAAACCCCATCTCTAATAAAAATACAAAAATTAGCCGGGCATGGTGATGCACGCTGTAATCCCAGCTACTTAGGAGGCTGAGACAGGAGAATTGCTTGAACTGAGGAGGCGGAAGTTGCAGTGAGCCAAGATCGTGTCACTGCACTCCAGCCTGGGCAACGGAGCAAGGCTCCGTCTCAAAAAAAATTTTTTTAAAAAGAAAGAAATCTGGCAAAAGTTAAATAGAATTAGTGACTTACGTTATCTTAATCTGAAAACATTGTGTATTTTTAAAACTCTTGTTAATTTAGGCATAAATGTACTGACATCAGAGAAGAATGGCATCAGTACAAAAAGTAAATCTAAGGTTATAGCTTATCTTCTTCCTACAGAAACTAAACTCACCAACTGAAGTACGACTTGACTCTCACAAACCCACTCCAAAAAAGATTAGTGAGGAATTCTACAAGCTGGTTGTATTAATACTAAATGTGGTCCTTCTTTCTTTAAGCATATTTCCATCACCAGAGATCCAAGGAAATAAAAATTAAGTGTATTTATAGATGGACAACCAGACACAGAAAACTACCTTCCTATTTTTTTTTCTTTTTTTTGAGATGGAGTCTCACTCTGTCACCCAGGCTGGAGTGCAGTGGCGTCATCTTGGCTCTCTGTAAGCTCTCCCTTCTGAGTTCATGCCATTCTTCTGCCTCAGCCTCCCAAGTAGCTGGCACTACAGGCACCTGTCACCACACTGGGCTAATTTTTTGTATTTTAGTAGAGACAGGGTTTCACCGTGTTAGCCAGGATGGTCTCGATCTCCAGACCTCATGATCTGCCCGCCTCGGCCTCCCAAAGTGCTGGGATTACAGGCGTGAGCCACCATGCCCAGCCAACTACCTCACTATTTTTAATTAAATAACTTTTGCAATAGCAAATTCTCAAAAGAATTAATTACAAAATATTCATTTCTTTTACAAGCTAGGGTGTCAGCAATCTGTCAATCTGTAACAGTTCCTAATACTATCATCATGTCATCCACCTGAATGCACAGGAAATCAGGAAAGGGAGGCAAGATTTGAGGTACAGTCAGTATACTGAAATGCCAAAATATGAAAAGGAGTTCAAAGAAAAGAAATTCATTGGTCAAAAATGACATAAACAGATACTCAGCTTTATGCATAAATAAATGAAAATTCAAATAAGGTAATAATTTTTACCTATCAAACTAGCTAAAATTGGAAAAGTCAGATAATATTTGCTGTCAGTGAATGCAGGGGAAATAAGCATTCACATACATTACATCTAGAAGTAAAAGTTGGAACAATCTTTTTGAAGGCAGTTTGGCAATCTTACAACATTTTTAAAGTGTATACCTTTTGACCCATTGTGAGAATTCAATCTTATGATATACTAATACAACTTTGCATAAAATGTATGCTTTCGCCGAGTATTGTTTATAATCCCAGAAAACTATAAACAACCTGTTCATTTACAAGGCTGTGTTATAATTATACAACATAATACAACGTAGCAATTTAAAATAATGAGGAGGTTCTCTAAGAACTGATATAAATAGACACTGAAGATATAATGTTAGGGTGAAAAAAAAGCTGCAGATAGCATAGCAAGTATGAACCCCACTTGAGGTTTTTCACAACTATAAAACCAAGATGGGATTTAGGACTCTTGTGGGGATTATATGAAGATGATGCTGATATAAGTTTACAGCTCAAAAAAGTATACAGTAAGCACTTGATAAATGTCTTTCCAGTAGTTCCATCTGGAAAGAAGGACACAAAACAGACATTTTATGTTCATCTTGTTCAACTATTTTAAACCATAAGCACATTTTGTTTTGTGAATTAAAACGTTTTAAATAAACAAATAAGAAAACAAATGGAAGTTTTTACATCCTTAAAGAGATGAACTCTGGCCGGGCGCGGTGGCTCAAGCCTGTAATCCCAGCGCTTTGGGAGGCCGAGACGGGCGGATCACGAGGTCAGAAGATCGAGACCATCCTGGCTAACATGGTGAAACCCCGTCTCTACTAAAAAATACAAAAAACTAGCCGGGTGAGGTGGCGGGCGCCTGTAGTCCCAGCTACTCGGGAGGCTGAGGCAGGAGAATGGCGTAAACCCGGGAGGCGGAGCTTGCAGTGAGCTGAGATCCGGCCACTGCACTCCAGCCCGGGCGACAGAGCGAGACAAAAAAAAAAAAAAAAAAAAAAAAAAAAAAGAGATGAACTCATGTCTCTCCCTCTTTGTTTTTAGTCTCTTGTGTATGTGTCTTTAAATTGCCATTAGAGGCTGAGCACAATGCCTCAAGCCTGTAATCCCAGCACATTGGGAAGCCAAGGTAGGTACATTGCTTGAGGCCAGGAGCTGTAGACCAGCCATAATGACATCCTGTCTTTACAAAAAGTAAAATAAAAATGAGCCAGGTGTGGTGGTTCCTGCCTGAAGTTCTAGCTACTTGGGAAGCTGAGGAGAGAGGATCGCTTGAGCTCAAGAGCTTGAATTTACAGTGAGCTACGATCATGTCACTGCACTCCAGCCTGAGTGACAAAGACCCTGTCTCTAAAAAAAAAAAAAAATTAATTGTTATTGGATTTTGCATGTCCTAGGTTGGGCAGAATGATTTGTTTTATACATAGTAGGTATTCAATAACTGAATCTAATTTCTTACCATACTAGGATCTTTGTGGGTCCAGAAAAGGAAGAAAAAGTATTAAACTCCTATTAGTAAACTGCCAGATCAATATGTACTTGAATTAGTCTACTTGGCTGAATTAACTTTTTTAACTGAGTAGTATGAGAACCCTTATTTGATTTTACACTTACTGCTTCCATGCTCTCTTTCTTCATGTTCTGTGAATCCAATTGTTGTTGAAGTGTATCTAATTCCTAAGTGGAAAAAAAAAGCAAACATAAATCCAAATTACATTAAGAATAATTTGTAGTAGTAGGGGGAGGGAGCTTGGAAAAAAAAATTTGTTTCTCTATTTCTCAACATTTCAAATATAGACGTGACAAAGTAAATTTTCTAAATATCTTCACTGGCATCTTGCATTTTGACTAGAATTTATTAACACTTCATTATTTATATTTTTCCCATCTTCTTTTATTATTCTTAAAAACTTGCTGTGTGCCTTCAAAAAAAAACAAAAAGCAAAAAAAAAACTTCATGAGTTTCTCAAAAGTAGCTAGACCTTAGACCTTTTCACAGTGAATCATCACTATGTTCTGAGACATCAAGTATCAGAAGATTTCAAATTATGTCATTGTTTAAGGTTATTATTTACAATTTTGATGTTTAATCGTGTTTTCATATCTTTTGCCTAATTTCTCTATACTATACACATACACACATAACACATGCACACACACATACACATATATGTAAATATAAATATGGTTCACTCCTAGGATAAGTCCTTAAATTGTTTACTCATTCATTATCCCATATAAGATTAACTATATTTTGGAACTATTTTGGCATTTCTATCATACTCTTTCTTTTCTCTTTCTGAGACAGAGTCTCGCTCTGTTGCCCAGACTGGAGTGCAGTGGCATGATCTTGGCTCACTGTAACCTCCACCTCCCAGGTTCAAGCAATTACCTGCCTCAGCCTCCCACGTAGCTGGGAATACAGCCACCTGCCACCACATCCGGCTAATTTTTGTATTTTTAGTAGAGATGGGGTTTCACCATCTTGGCTAGGCCATACTCTTTCTTCACTGTATCTTAGAAATCTTGTCTAAAATAAAAAGGTTACTAAATTGTCAGCAAAGGAATGTCTCAGAAACTAAAACTATAATCATTATTGGCATTTATGGGGCTAATTCTTTGCTTAATCTTTATTAAGGGCCATCTGGGCATGAAAGGGCACCATCATGACTGAACATTGAGAGGATTCTCAATATCCCCTAAGCAGGGATTTAAATTGCTTATTTAATATTACATGTTCTCACTCATCTGTAGGAGCTTAAAAAAGTGGATCTCGGCTAGGCACAGTGGCTCACACCTGTAATCCCAGCACTTTGGGAGGCCGAGGCAGGCAGATCATGAGGTCAGGAGATAGAGACCATCCTGGCTAACACAGTGAAACCCTACCTCTACTAAAAATACATTAAAAACTGGCCAGGCATGGTGGTGAGCACCTGTGGTCCCAGCTACTCGGGAGGCTGAGGCAGGAGAATGGCGTGAACCCAGGAGGCAGAGCTTGCAGTGAGCCGAGATCGCACCACTGTACCCCAGCCTGGGTGACAGAGTGAAACTCCATCTCAACAAAAAAAAAAAAAAGGGGGGAGGGAGGTAGTAGAATGATGGTTACCAGAGGCTGAGAAGTTGGTGCCCAGCTGTGGGCATGGGGCAGTGGAGGGGGAGAGAAGGAATAAATTCTCATGTTTGATAGAACAGTAGGATGGCTATAGTTATCAATAATTAATTGTATGTTTCAAAATAGCTAGAAAAGGAGATTTAAAATGTTTCCAGCATAAGGCCGGGCACAGTGGCTCATGCCTGTAATCCTAGCACTTTGGGAGGCTGAGGAGGGCGGATCATGAGGTCAGGAGATCGAGACCATACTAGGTAAGACGGTGAAACCCCGTCTCTACTAAAAAAATACAAAAAATCAGCTGGGTGTGGTGGCGGGCGCCTATAGTCCCAGCTACTCGGGAGGCTGAGGCAGGAGAATGGCATGAACCCAGGAGGCAGAGCTTGCAGTGAGTCGAGATCACGCCACTGCACTCCAGCCTGGGAGACAGATCAAGACTCCGTCTCAAAAAAATAAAAAAATAAAAAGTTCCCAGCACAAAAAAAATCCTACATGTTTGAGGTGATGAATATCCTGATTATTCTGATTTGATCATTATACATTGCACACATGCATGGAACTATCACATGTACCCCATAAATATGTACAATTGTTGTGTATCAATAAAAAATTAATTTTTAAAAATGGATATTTAAGCAATATAATTACAGGACAACAGCCATTCAAATCATAATGCTAACAGGTAAAAAGTTTAGCTGTTTATTACGTAGGAAGGAAAAGGAAAGTAAATAGCTATATGGAGCTGGTCTATGAGGACTTTTTTTTTCTTTTTTTTTTTGAGATGGAGTCTCGCTCTGTCACCCAGGCTGGAGCGGCGTGATCTCAGCTCGCTGCATCCTCCACCTACGAGGCCTTTTAATGTTTGCATTAAAAGTCTATAACTGCAAGTATTTATAGACTTTTAATTTATAGACAAGTATTTTATAAATGCAAGTATTTTCATGTATCTTTATGAAATGCAAAATGAATAAATAGAAGTGAACAAAAAATAATAAGAGTAAAAGCTAGGTCATCAAGCAGCATACAAAAATGAAGTTTTCTAAATAAATGCTTCTGAAACGTGAACGTCCGTTTGAATCAGTTAGGGACCTTGTTAAAATGAAAACTGATCTCAAAGTCTAGTCAAGCGCTCAGGGGATGCTGATGCTGCTGATATTCAAACTATACTGTTAGTAGCAAGACTGATACATGGTTGGCACAGAGCAATAATTCATATTACCTGTAACAGTTTCTCATTTGTGGCTTTCATCTCTAGGTACTTGACTTGGTTTTCAAGAGACATATTTTTGATAATGTCATCTGCTGCTTGTTTTTCCTGTTCAATTTCTTCTTCTACACTTCTCATTTGTTTTTCTTTCCTAAAATCAAAAGCACGTAATATTCCTGATACTGTATTGAGGAAAAATATCCAATTATTTTATACAAGTCACAGTCCTAATTTAATAGGATACTTAAAGATATTCAACCATAGTGTGTGACTGAAAAGTCTTTATATTTCTACTAAAAAAAAATGCTATTTGACCTATATAAAATTTGGCCCCATTAGCACAAACTTATTTGGCATCTTTCTCTTTTCCATCCCCAAATTCCTCTATTTCCTTACTCACCATTTTACTTTACTAAGAAATCAAAGATTATCAAAGAAAATCCTTAATGACTTATATATATAAGGATGCATTTATACTTTTTTGAAGTTATACCTTCAAAAGACAAATAAGAGACTGGGCTCGGTGGCTCACGTCTGTAATCCCAGCACTTTGGGAGGCCAAGGCAGGTGGATCACATGAGGTCTGGGGGTCAAGACCAGCCTGGCCAACATGTCGAAACCCCATCTCTACTGAAAGTACAAAAATTAGCCAGGCCTGGTGGTGGGTGCCTGTAATCCCAGCTACTTGGGAGGCTGAGGCAGGAGAACTGTTTGAATCCAGTCGGCAGAGGTTGCAGTGAGCCGAGATCGCGTCACTTCACTCTAGCCTGGGCAAAAGGGCAAAACTCCGTCTCAAAAAAAAAAAAAAAGACAAGTAAGAAGTTTTAGAATTGTGGTTTTCAAACATCCTTCAGCATAAATTTTTTTGACCAAATTAAATATTGTATAGAAGTTTGCCATGTAAATCATCCAGTGCGGCTCTGACAGAACTAGGAGAAGAGAGGCCTGCAGTGCAATTTGATTAATTTTTAAAGTTACGGCTTTAGATTAATAATATGTTTTGCTTAAATTCTCTTTTACTTACTGCTTTAGTTAATATTGCTATTTCACAAATTATTGATATTTTTTAGCACTGTAAAATATTAAGCTCATTTCTCTAAAAACATAACAAACATTACAAATATAATTACACAAAAGTAGTAACAGTGAAATTAATTAGAAGCAATAACCATTTTTATCATGTAATCAAAAGAAATACCAATGACATGCCACTTGTTGCCTAGGCAAGGTCAATTATTGATAGGGTAGAGAAAAATTATGAAAAAAGAATAGGTAAGATGCCACTTATCTAAATACTTTCAAGATTTACATTTTATAAAAAGCTGGATTGAACATACATTTTCAGTCCCAAGATCATTAATTTCTGTTTTGGGTTTCAAAATCTGATTAACCTATCACTATTTACTCTCTTTCGCTCATAGATGTCAACTTCTACAGTTTTCACAATCACCAGCTAAGCCTGTGGATCCACATATCCCCTACACACCTTCTACACATTCATATCCTACTACTACAATAAACAACCTAAACTCAGAAATTTCCCTACCAAAAAAAATCTAAAATAACCAAATAAAAGATTAACATAATAAAACAGACAACCTGGAATTTCAATTTATTTCTGTCTCACTATTGGAGAAGAAGTGGTACCTTCACTTGAAGCTTCAATTACAACAGTATAACAAATGTGTTTCCTGCTGCTACAATTTGTATAGGTATATGAGCTCACAGAATTTGAAAGAGGAAAATATCTATTTCAATCTCTTTGTTTCATAGATTAAGGATACTGAAGCCCAGTGGAATTAATCTTTTGGAAGGAATTCATTCTAAACTTGATTCCTGACCACCAACAATGTTTCTTCCTACAATGTAGGAAGATGAGAACTAATGTTATAAAGTATTCCATTTTACAGAGGAGAAATTACAGCATAAGAAAGGTAACTGACTTTCTCAAGGCCATGTGATATCCAGGTGTCAGGTCTTTTTGACGCTTTGAGTACTTTGCTCCTGTTATAAGTTGGCAGTAAAACCACTGATGATGGTGTCATAAAAATAAGTAAACAAAAAAGTTGAAACTCAATAGAACACAAAACTTGGTGACATCTTTACAATTTGAATCCCTCCCTCCCTCCTTTCTTTTCTTTTTCTTTTCCCCTTCCTTTCTTTTCCTCTTCCCTTCCCTTCCCTCCCCTCCCCTCCC
>NW_016804595.1:2926107-2944221 GCF_001698545.2 Rhinopithecus bieti | reverse complement strand
AATAAGAAACATGTGCTTGAAACTTTATTAAGAACAATCCTTCTTTTTCAGTATCTACCATTTCCTTTGAGTAAAGCTCTTTTGTTCTAGTAACATAGATCATATGGTAGGTAAAAATGTACGTAATTTTGTGAAATAACAAAAGAAACTGATATTCCATTTTCTATTCCAGTTTTCTATTTTATAGTTCCTAAGTAATCACTATATGAAACTCAACTATCATTTCAAAAAAAATCCAAATTAGAAAATATTCCAAAAGGAGAAATAAAGCAACAATAACTGACTTCCTTTAAAACCAACTGTTGAAATAGGCTAAACTGACTCATGGATAGTTTCTGCATTATCTACTTGGCTAGCTATTTTGCCTATATGATTTTTCTTTTTTTTAAGACACCCAATAATGCTAGCAAATGCTTTGTCTGGGGATTTGAATAGTGTTATGAAAATCAACATTCGCCCCATCTTACAATCGTTCTCCTCTCAAAAGGCACACAAATATGTGAAAACTCTCACGCATAGTATGGATCAATCAATGTATTTCACAGCTTCAGACCTAACAATGCTTTAGATTTGTTGAACGCTTTCCTGTACAGAATCTACCATATACACTGCTTCTAAGATCTTCCAAATGGAAAAGAAAAAAATCCTTTTCTAATCCTTATGATTTTTTTCTTTTAGCACACTTGAGAAAACAATTATTAGCATTAAATAGCAGATACAGATAATACAAAACTATACTCTGTCTCCATTTCCACACAAGCTCACAGTCATGCCTTGCCTCTATTACTTTGTTCACCTGCTTCTATTTCACATCAACTTTTAACTTAAATCTAGTTAGTTTTCTTTGTAGCCTATTTGCTTTCTTTCACTATCCCCATCCCATTTGTTTCTGGAAAAAAATAGCACTTCCCTTAACTCACCTCTCCTCAGTCACCTCTGCATCCTACCAGAGACATCAGTAAGAATGTCACCATATCATTGAGAAATACTGAAACAAGCCATTGAAGAAGCTGAACACCTATTCCTAGGAATCATTAAACACAGGTAAACTACCTTTTGTAAATGATTTAGGCATCCCTCTTTTGTGGGCAATCATCTTGAGTAAGTGATAGCTTAAATGTACTTCTGGCTCTAAAAGGGATTCTACTATGATCTACATCCAAATTTTATAAAATATAAGACGCAGAGTAGCTTTTTCTAACAAATTTGATTTAACTATGGAAGGAGAGAAGGTAGAAGGGGAATAAGCATAAATGGATCAACAAATCGAAAGCAATGAGGAAGCTGACTAGAACAGATTAGCACTAAAATAGCAGTAAATTCCTTATTGCTAATGAGGCAAGAGACTTTAGTATGCTGCATGGATTCTTGCTTACTCTGATTAGTTTTTCTTTTTTTTTTTCTGAAACAGTCTCACTGTCACCCAGGCTGGAGTGCAGTGACATGATCACAGTTCACTGCAACTTCTGCCACCCGGGTTCAAGCAATTCTGCTGCCTCAGCCTCCCAAGTAGCTGGGATTACAGGCACCCACCACTGCACCCGGCTAATTTTTGTATTTGTAGTAGAGATGGGGTTTCGCCATGTTGGCCAGGCTGGTCTCAAACTCCTGACCTCAGGTGATCTGCTCGCCTCGGCCTCCCAAAGCGCTGGGATTATAGGCGTGAGCCACTGCGCCCGGCCTACTCTGATTGGTTTTTCTATTACCTGTTGTAATGAAATAAACTTTCCTTAAAAAAATCGTAAGTAACTAATTGTAACAAATGCTGTAAGAATGCTCAAAAGACTAAATTTCTAAACACCCTTAAGGATGACAGAATATATTTATACATTTTCAAACGGATAATTTGTTTGCAAAAGGGTTTCTAAAATTGACTTTAAGAAAACAGAGATAAAGAACAAGAAACATCAAGGTCATGAATAAAATGACTAAATAAAAAAGTAACTATTTGGCAAGAACAGTATAGTCCAATAAATGTCGATTTCTAGGCAAAGCTGAAACCTTAAATGCACCCATTAACTTTAAATTGTGTTCAAAACCCGATTAACATGAAAATAAAAGGTAAAAAGGGATATAAACTCACAAGGACAAACAGAATGGAACAGGAGTCAATAGCAATGAAACCTAGAAACCAGAAACCTAATAGCTGAGTGGAAATTGACTAGGAAAACAAAAATTTCCCAAGTCAGCAATGAGAAAAGCTGAGAGCCACTTGAATTGCACTGCAGAAACTCTAAACAGCCCAGAAATTGGCAGCACCAGGTATTCTCAAAGTAGAGGAGAGGCTAATTCCTCTCTGTCTGTCTAGCCAGATAATGTTCCTTCTCTACACAATCAGATTAGAGGATCCCCCAAGCCACGAGAATAAAACAAAGGGAATTTGGGCAATGGGCACAAGTGAGTGCAAAGGCATTGTTGAGATTAAGTTATAGTTTCCATACTAAATATTGATATAAATCCAGCTTTTTTATCACTTAGCACTCAGAATGCTGGCTACCAGGCCATTATCTCTTCGGGCAGTAAATCAGAAGAGTCATTTTGTGGATAATGACATTCCCTAAGAAAACAGTCCAGCAGTTACACTCCGTGGTCAAGTCTAGAAACAATGAGACCCACACAAATGCATTTTCCTATCAGCTTTTAAGTTTCCCACTCTCACACATAAACCCTAAATAAAATATCAACAGATTAAGAAGAAGGCCTCCAATATAAAGGACACTGCCCAAAGATAACTGGAAAAATACAATATAAGGATATAGAGGCTATTCAAAGAAAAGGAACATAACAAAAGGCACAATGATAAACAAGAAAATATAATATATTCATGCAACAGAATACTAATAAAGAAAATATTCTGAAACAAAAAAGCTCTTAGAATTAAAAAAGAATTAAAAAGTAATAGAAATAAAAAATTAATAGAAGAATGTGAAGATAAAGTTGAGGATGTCTCCCAGACAGGAAAGCAAAAAACACACTGAGATAAAATGTAGGACAGTAAAGGTTTTAAAATCATTCCAGGAGGTCCAACACCCAATTGAGGAAATTCTAGAAAAAAAAAGTGAAATTTTATTTTAAAAAATAAAGAAAATTATATCATCAATGAGATAATTCAGAAAATTTCCCAAAACTGAGTGACATAGCTTCTAGATGGAAAAGACTGACCAAGTACCCAGTTTAAGAAATGAAAACAGGCCAGGTGTGGTGGCTCATGCCTGTAATCCCAGCACTTTGGGAGGCCGAGGTGGTGGATCACGAGGTCAGGAAATCGAGACCATCCTAGCTAACATGGTAAAACCCTGTCTCTACTAAACATACAAAAAAATTAGCCAGGTGTGGTGGCGGGAAAGACACAGGATAATGAATATAGTATTGATTTTAAAAGCTTTGATAAATAATTAGAATGACATGGTATATTTCTTAACAGTAATACTAGAAACTCAAAGACAGTAGGGTAATACCATCAACATTTTGAAGGAAAATTACTTCTTACCTAGAATTCTATCTCTAGCCAAAATATCTTCCCAAGTCTAAAAAGTTTTCCCTCCTATCCACATTCTCTAGAAGCTACTGAGGAAGCTCCATTGAAGAAAGGCAATAAACCAGACAGGGCGTTCTAGAAAATAAGTACCCAGTAACAAAGGCAAAAGGTAGACTCTTTGATAAGGGTGGAAGTAAACAGTTGTGCAGAAGGCCTAGTGATCAGCTAGCTCCTCCAGATTAGAGCATGGTAGCAGGCTCTGGGAGGGACTTTTTAAGCTGATGAAACAGGTTAAATACTTAATATCCATAAACAAATGACAGATATGCTAGGGGAGAGTTTGGTCATAACAAGAAAACTAAGCACATGAAAAAACAGTACAATTAGTTTGGAGGAAACAAAAAGGGTGCATCAACAGAAAAGTGATCCTGTTACATGGCTTAGCCAATAACAGCTTTTTATTGACTGAGTTCAATCATTCATGACAGTACAAACACTGAATACTCATCTAACCAAAATTACAAGTAACTATGTTAGGAGATAAAGACACAGGAAGTATATATTTGATGTGTTGGAGATGAAAGGAGGGGGTATTTGAAAGAGAGCTGAAGGGGCTATCAATTCCAAAATGGTGGCCAAGAAGCGAGCTGGCTTCACTCCCCTCTACAGAAAACCAAAAACAAATATACAGACCTGAGATAATTACCAGCAATATACCAGAATTCAAATGTGAAGATGAGACAGTTCTAGGGCCACAGAGAAGTGAACAAACTTTGAGCAGATAGTAAGAGAATTGGACTTCCATATCCACAATGCCCCTCCCCCCATTCAACCTAGCACAAAGCATGTGGGAAAATTTCCCCCAAATCACAGTTTCTACCCACCATCTTGTATTCCCTGGCAGGAGACTTGTCCCTGCTTTAACCCATGGGAAACATCTCAAGTGCCTGGAGAGAGAAATATTCCTGAGGACATGTAGAGACAATGAGGAGAGACAGGATTACCATCCCCAGATGTGGAAACTCTGCTCTGTAACTCAGCCAAAGCGATACCAAATCAGAGTAGCTGTTCAACAGCACCACTTTGTAGGAGGTTGGCTCCACAGGTCTCTAGTGTGGGAAGGCTGGCTGGGCATGAACCTCTAGCCACCCTTCCCACACTACCAGGATATCCCCTGGAACCTCCCCATTCAGGAAGAGCACAAGGTGAAGCTGGGCTTAAGGTGCCATCTAAAGCTGAAAAGGAGGCAGCAACCTAGTAATAAAAGACCCTCTAAGCAAATATATTCAATAAAAAACAAAATAAGCCACACAGAGAATATTGGAATAAACAACTAATCTGACAATGCAATGACACATATATATATCTACAAGAAATAACAGTCAACAGGCCAGGTGCGGTGGCTCACACCTATAATCCCAGCACTTTGGGAGGCCAAGACAGGCAGATCACTTGAGGTCAGGAGTTTGTGACCAGTCCGACTAACATGGAGAAAAAATACTAAAAATACAAAATACGTCTCTACTAAAAATACAAAATTAGCCAGGCGTGGTGGTGCATGCCTGTAATCCCAGCTACTTGGGAGGCTGGGGCAGGAGAATCGCTTGAACCCAGGAGGCAGAGGTTGCAAAGAGTCGAGATTGCGACATTGCACTCCAGCCTGGGCAACAAGAGTGAAACTCTGCCTCAAAAAAAAAAAAAAAAAAAGACACAGCAAACAGGGAACCATGATGTGTTGGTCCATTTTTCATTGCTATAAAGGAATACCTGACAATGGATAATTTATAAAGAAAAGAAGTTTATTTGGCTCACAGTTCCACAAGTTGCAAAAGCATGGCACCAATATCTACTCAGTTTCTGGTGAGGCCTCAGGAATCTCTTAGTCACAGTGGAAGGCGAAGGTGAAGCAGGTGTGTCACATGGCAGAGAGAAGGAGCAAGAACAAGAGGAGGAGGTACCAGGCTCCTTTAAACAGCCAGTCAGTAGCTTCCAGTCAGCACTATGCCTTTTAATTGGAGAATTAAGTATATTTCATTGCCTTCACTGTTGGATCCTATAAAATATTTAAAGAAGAACTAATACCAATTCTACTCAAACTCTTCAAACAAAATTAAAGAGAAGGGAATATTTCCAAACTCATTCTACAAGATCAGCATGACCCGGATACCAAAACTAGACAAGGACACAACAAAAATGAAAACTACAGTCCAATATTCCAGAAGAACACAGATGCAAAAACCCTCAACTAAATAACAGCAAACCAAATTCAACAATACTTTAAAAAGATTATTCACCGTACCAAGTGAGATTCATTCCAGAGAAGCAAAGATAGTTCAACATATGCAAATCAATAAGCATGACAATATGGTTTGGATATTTGTCCCTATCCAAATCTCATGTTGAACTGTAATCCCCAGTGTGGGAGATGAAGCCTGGTGGGAGGTGTTTGGATAATGAGGGCGGATCCCTCATGAATGGCTTTGGGCCATCCCCTTGGTGATAAGTGAGATCTTGCTCTGAGTTCACAAGAGATTTAGTTGTTTAAAAGTGTGTGGCACCTCCTTTCCCACTCTCTCCTCCTTGCTCTGATTTCATCATGTGATGTGCTGGCTCCCCTTTCACTTTCTGCCACAACTGTAAGCTTCCTGAGGCCTCCCCAAAAAATGAACTGCACCATGCTTCCTGTACAGCCTGCAGAACTGCGAGTCAATTAAGTCTCTTTTCTTTTAAATTACCCAGTCTCTAATATTTCACTATAGCAGTGCAAGAACAGCCTAATACACATGGTAAGCTGGGCACAGTGATATGTGCTTGTAATCCCAGCTTTTCAGGAGGCTGAGGTGGAAGGAATACTTGAGTCCAGGAGTTTCCAACCACCCTGGACAGCAAAACAAGACTCTACCTTGAATAATTATTATTATAAAATAAAATAAACATGATACATCACATTAATAAAACCAAGAACAAAAACCATATAATTATTTTAATAAATGCTGAAAACACGGTTGATAAAATTCAATATCCCTTTATGATACAATTCTCATTAAACTGGGCACACAAAGAACATACTTCAAGATAACAAATGCCATATATGACAGACCCACAGCTAACACCATTCTGAATGGGGATAAATTGAAGGCCTTTCTTTTAGATGTGGAACAATACAAGGATGCCTACTTTCACCACTTTTACTCAACACAGTACTAGAAGTCCTGGCCAGAGCAATTAGGCAAGAGAGAGAAATAAAAGGCATCCAAATTGCAAAAGAAGAAGCCAAAATTAGACTTGATTGCAGATGACAGGATTTTTTTTTTTTTTTTTTTTTTTGAGACATGCAGTCTCGCTTCTGTCACCCAGGCTGAGGCAGTGGCGGTGATGTTTTGCCTTCACTTTTGGCTCACTGCAACCTCCACCTCCCAGGTTCGAGTGAGTCTCCTGCCTCAGCCTCCTGAGTGGCTGGGATTACAGGTGTCCACCATCACACCCAGCTAATTTTTGTATTTTTGGTAGAGACGGGGTTTCACCATGTTGGTCAGGCTGGTCTCAAACTCCTGACCTCGTGATCCAACCACCTCAGCCTCCCAAAGTGCTGGGATTACAGGCATGAGCCATCGTACCTGGCAGACGTGATCTTATACTTAAAATTTTTTTTTAAAAAACCACCCTAAATACACCACAAAAGATCTGTAAAACTGATAACTGAATTCAGTAAAGTTGCAAAATACAAAATCATCATATAAAAATGGGTAGAATTTACACATGCCAACAGTGAAGAATCTGAAAAAGAAATCAAGAAAGCAAGCCTGTTTACAATAGCTACAAAGACTATAAAATACCTTGCAATCAATTTAACCAAAGAAGTGAAAGATCTACATAACAAAACCTATAAAACACTGATGAAACAAACTGAAGAGGAGAAAATGGAAATATAATCCATGTTCATGGAGTCGAAGAACATTGCTAAAATATCAATACTAACCAAAGCAATTTACTGATTCAATGCAATTCCTATCAAAATACAGTGACGCTCTTCATAGAAGTAGAAAAAAAATCCTAAAACTCATAAAGAACCACGAAAGATCTCAAATAGCCAAAAAACCCTCAGCAAAAAGGAACAAAGCTGGAGGCATCACACTACCTGACTTCAAAATTTTCTACAAAGCTATAGTAACCAAATCAGCATGGTTTGGCATAAAGACAGATCCACAGACCAATGGGATGGAATAGAGAACTCAGATATAAACACACGCATTTACACAAACTCATCTTCAACAAAGGTGCCAAGAACATACAATGGAGAAATAATAGTTGTTTCAATGAATGGTGCTGGAAAAACTGAATAACTACATATGGAAGAACGAAACCAGATCCCTATCTCTTGCCATATCCAGGAATAAAAATGAATTAAAGACTTAAATATAAGTAAGACCTCAAACTATAAAACTGTTGCAACAAAACATTGAGGAATTGCTCTAGAACACTGGTCTGGACAAAGATTTTTTTGTGTCTGTAAGACCTCAAAAGCACAGGAAACCAAAGCAAAAATGTACAAATGGGGTTTCGCCAAGCAAAAAACCTTCTGCACAGCAAAGAAAATGGTCAACAAAGTGAAGAGACAACCCACAGAATGAGAGAAAATATTTGCAGGCCGGGCGCGGTGGCTCAAGCCTGTAATCCCCAGCACTTTGGGAGGCCAAGACGGGCGGATCACGAGGTCAGGAGATCAAGACCATCCTGGCTAACACTGTGAAACCCCGTCTCTACCAAAAAATACAAAAAACTAGCCGGGCGAGGTGGTGGGTGCCTGTAGTCCCAGCTACTCGGGAGGCTGAGGCAGGAGAATGGCGTGAACCCGGGAGGCGGAGCTTGCAGTGAGCTGAGATCCCGCCACTGCACTCCAGCCCGGGCGACAGAGTGAGACTCCGTCTAAAAAAAAAAAAAAAAAAAGAAAGAAAATATTTGCAAACCACCCATCTAACAAGGGGTTAATAATCAGAAGATATAAGGAGCTCAAACAACTCACTAGCCAAAAACAAACCAATAAAAAACAAATAATCCAAGTAAACATGGCAAAAGAACCAAATAGACATTTCTCAAAAAACATACAAAAGGCAAACAAGTATGTGGAAAAAATGCTCAACATCAGTAATCATTCAGGGAAATGCAAATCAAAACTACAATGAGATATAATCTTACCCCCAATAAAGTAGCTTCTATCAATAAGACAGGCAATAACGGATGCTGATGAGGATGTGGAGAAAGGGGAACCCTCATACACTCTTGGGAATGTAAATTAGTATAGCAACTCTGGAGAACACTATGAAGGTTCCTCAAAAAACTAAAAATATAACACTTACATTTATATTTGATCCAGTAATTCCACTGGATATACATTTTAAAAAAAAGAGATGACTATATTAAAGAGATAGCTGCACTCCCACGTTTATTGCAGGACTATTCACAAGAGCAAAACTATGGAATCAACCTAAGTGCCCATCAACAGATGAATAGATTAAAAAAAAGTAGCATATATATACAAGGCACTATTATTCAGCCATAAAAAAAAAATTAAATCCTGTCATTTGCGGCAACATAAATGCAACCAGAGGTCATTATGTTAAGTGAATTAAGCCAAGCACAGAAAAACAAATATCGTACATTCTCACCTGCATGTAGGAGCTAAAAAAGTGGATCTCATACAGATTAAGAGTAGACTGGTGGTTACCAGAGGCTGGAAAGGGTGGTGGGGAGGGAGGAATGCAGAGAAGTTTATTAATGCATACGATATACATACAGTTTACTTAAAAAAGAAGGCCTAGTGTTAGATCAGTAGGGTAATTATAGTTTACAATAATTTTTTTCCTTCAACTTTTATTTTTAAGTTCCGGGGTACATGTGCAGGTTTGTTACATAGGTAAATGTGTGCTATGGTGGTTTGCTGCACAGATCAACCCGTCACCTAGGTATTAAGCCCAGCATCCATTAACTATTCTCTGATGCTCTCCCTCTCCTCTAATTTACTGTACATTTAAAAACAGCTAGAAGAGAATTTGAATGTTTCCAGTATAAACAAAAATATTCAACGTGATGGATACCCCAAGTACATTAATTTGATTTTTTAAAATTATATGAATGCACTACATTATCACATGTACCCCAAAACTATGTATATCTATCATGCCTCAATACAATTTTTTAAAATTACCATGGGGGTGAAAAAGAGTGCTAAAGATTCTCATCTCCCACAGTTTTAAGTCAAGGTTAATACCAATAGATACTGCCTAAAATTGAAAAAATCAAGACCATCAACATAAGCATATACTTATGTATAAATATGTATTTTCCTGAATTTCTTTTGTGCACTTACATATTAAATTTGTAAAGTTTACAACCACTTAAATTGCTTTAAAGCTCCTTTCATCATATCTAGAAACTAATGAGACACACTTAAAGATATTCTCTCTAAAAAGAAAAAATAAAAATCAGTCTCTCATTCTTCAAAGGGGCTTTCTAGTTTGTTAAGATCAGAGTCCAAGGATGGTGAATGGCCATGCACTTGTTTCACATTCTATGTATTTCAAGAAAAAGTAGATTTGAAAGGCCAGGATAAGTGACTCATATCTGTAAGCCCTGCCCTTTTCAAGGCTACGCCAGTGGCTGGGGGGAAATGGCTTGCACCCAGGAGTTTGAGACCAGGCTGAGTAACACACGGTGATGCCATCTCTCCAAAAATTTTAAAAATTAGCCAGGCACGGTAGCGCATGCCTGTGTTTCAGCTACTTAGGAAGCTGAGTTGGGAGGACTGCTTAAGCCTGGGAGATCAAGGTTGCAGTGAGCTGTGACCATGCCACCAGGTCTGAGTGACAGAGTGAGACCCTGTCTCAGCCAAAAAAAAAAAAAGGAACAGATTCAAAAGGGCAAAAAATAAAACGTCCTTAAAATCTCTAAAGTTCTAGTTTACCATCAAAATAAAATACTCTCTTTTCTATCAGGTCTGCAACATGAAAGTCACAGGCATCACAATCCTCTTTTGGCCTCTCTCCATGGTATTATTATCAGACAAAATCCAGTCTTCTAAAAGAGTAAGTTTTACAATCAAAATAGTAAAATATTTTCAAAGGTACATTTTCTGTATATTTAGTAAAATATCAAAGGGCAATAAGAAAGCAAAGAAAATCTGACCTACTAAAATTGTTTACTTAGTTGTGTATATCCAAATTCCAATTTGACAAAAGCAGCCTTCATTTTTAAAAACTAAGTTCTTTAAAAGTTGATTAAAGGGAGAGATCTGAAAATTTTCACTATAAAATCAGAAATTAGTTTCAAGACTAAAATCTTGTTTAAAATGTAGGCAACTTTTTTTTAAAAAATCATGTATTTATGAGGGAATCTGCTATTGAATTACTATTGGTGAAAAAATCTAACTTCAAAAACAGTAATAAACAAGAACTATTCTTAGTTCTATTTATTCTCAGTTTACTATTCAGTAAAAACCAGAACTATTTCTTTCTTTCCATCTATATCCACATAAAGGAAGTATTTCAGATTGTGTGGCTCTTTAAATTCAATACACGGCTCCATTTCTGATATAAGATAAATATTTCCTTTTAAAACACCAAACTTTGAACTGTTAAACCCAGAGAGCTATACATTGACATTTATTGATTGCTTTTGAGACAGAGTCTTGCTCTGTCACCCAGGCTGGAGTATAATGACATGATCTCAGCTTACTGCAACCTCTGCCTCCTGGGTTCAAGCGATTTTCGTGCCTCAGCCTCCCAAGCAGCTGGGATTACAGGTGCTTGCCACCATGACTGGCTGATTTTTTTTTTTTTTTTTTTTTTTTTTTTTGTATTTTTAGTAGAGACAGGGTTTCACCATGTTGGACAGGCTGGTCTTGAACTCCTGACCTCAGATGACCTGCCTACCTTGGCCTCCCAAAGTGCTGGGATTACAGGCGTGAGCCACCATGCCCAGCCTATTTATTAATTATTGAACAGCCCTAGGTATAATGTTGTTAGCTCTGCTGATTTTAAAAACACATATAGTTTAAAATAATTTCCTCACTATAAAGCAATCGTGCATACTGGAATATCAAATGTTAACAGAATTATTATTTACCATATATTTCCACATATATAAATGGGAATATACCAATAGCATTACTTTCTGTAATGATCATGTAATAACAGTTGGAAAATACCCGTATAACAAATTGGAATCTCTTTGTTCAATTGTATGCATCAGAATATCCTTAATTTTTAGTATTTCATCCCAGTAAAGAAAAAGATTTGCTCTACTATAACACCAAAGATTAGATAGTAGGTTTTTTTTCCCAAAATAATTTCCTTCTAATGTCTAAGTGCTGAAATATGAAATTTGAGGAAATTCTATTAATATGTTTTTCTGATTAATGCATTCTTTTTTTTCTTTTTCTAGGAAGTCCAATGTAATTTCACTGAAAAAAATTATTCCTTGATTCCAGCAGATATCAAGAAAGATGTCACTATACTTGATCTCAGTTATAACCAAATTACTCTTAATAGTACAGACACAAGAGTTCTACAGACATACTTTTTACTCACAGAGCTCTACTTGATTGAGAACAATGTTACTGTCTTACATAATAACAGTTTTGATAACCTCTCCAGTCTAAAAATTTTAAATATCTGTAGAAACTCCATCTATATAATTCAACAGGGTGCATTTTTAGGCTTAAATAAACTAAAACAGTTACATCTCTGCCAAAACAAAATAGAACAACTGAATGCTGATATATTTGTGCCTCTAAGAGACCTAAAACTTCTGAATCTGCAAGGCAATTTGATTAGCTATTTGGATGTACCACCACTATTTCATCTGGAATTAATAACTTTATATGGAAACCTATGGAACTGCTCTTGCAGTCTATTTAATTTGCAGAACTGGTTGAACACATCAAATGTGACATTAGGTAAGCTATCATAATTAAGCAAAACCAACATGTGATTAACTCAATGTTCCACCACAGAAAAATTTCTCGTATCATGTTTTAAAGAAAAGGAAGCAGCCAGGCGCAGTGGCTCACATCTGTAATCGCATCACTTTGGGAGGCCAAGGCAGGCGGATCACCTGAGGTCAGGAGTTCGAGACCATCCTGGCCAACATGGTGAAACCCCATCCCTATTGAAAATACAAAAATTAGCTGGGTGTGGTGGCACATGCCTGTAGTACCAGGTACTTAGAGGCAGAGGCAGGAGAATCGCTTGAACCTGGGAGGTGACATTGCAGTGAGCCAAAATCGCGCCACTGCATTCTAGCCTGGACAACAGAGTGAGACTCTGTCTCAGAGAAAAAAAAAAAAAAGGAAACAATTTCTGTTTAAGCAAAACAGGAAGAAACACTAAAAGTAACAGCTGCATAGTTGCTCTCCTTCCCCGTTACCAGGAGGAAAAATTAAGAATTTTTTTTTTTTTGAGACAGAGTTTTGTTCTTGTTGCCCAGGCTAGAGTGCATTGGCGCGATCTCAGCTCACCACAACCTCCACCTCCCAGGTTCAAGCAATTCTCCTGCTTCAGCCTCCTGAGTAGCTGGGATTACAGTCATGCGCCACCATGCCTGGCTAATTTTTTATATTTTTAGTAAAGATGGGGTTCCTCCATGTTTGTCAGGCTGATCTCGAACTCCCGACCTCAGGCACTCCACCCACCTTGGCCTCCCAAAGTGCTGGGATTACAGGTGTGAGCCTCCGTGCCCAGCCAGAAATGTAAATGTTCTATATATGTGAGATGATAATGTTACTTCATGTATTGTTAGCAAAGTCAATATGTAAGAGTAATTTTTTAAAAGTGCTTCCTAGACTAAGTGAAAACAAGTGACCTATTTTAACTGCAAATACTGTGCCTGAGATCCAGATTGTAACCATGTAACCACAATATTAATAATACAATCTACACTAATACAGATAAACTAAATAAACAGATACTGCATTTAAGCTGTATTTATAAAATAATAAACAGAAATGTGCATTATCCTTTCACTGTGTTGCTAGACAAATGCCAACAGGAATTTCTTACAATGCCTTTAAGAATGACAGATACGTCAAAAATTCTAGATAAAACAATTATGAAATGTTGTTAACTATTAAAATGTTGTTAACTGTTATTTTTCTCTATTCTAAATCTTATTATTTCTGATTTACCAGAAAATGAGAACATCACCATGTGCAGCTACCCCAACAGCCTGAAGAGCTACAATATTAAAACAGTACCTCCTAAGGCTGAATGCCACTCAAAACTTCCTTCACCAGTATCTGAAGATCTTTATAGTCCTTTTCAGCCCATCAGCAATTCAACATTTAATAGCTCTTTGAACAACTTAACAAGAAATTCAGGTAATGTACTGGTTCTGAATATTAACACTGCTGAATGTATCATACTAAATAAACTGAGGTAGTTATCTTTATTTTAAATTTCCGTAAAAATATAAAAGAAAGATTCCTCATCTCAACTAAAGATTTACAAAATATTGGTCTTCCAAACTAGGTTCTGCTAGTTACAAGCCAAATGCCATTGTGCAAATTATTTAACTTCTCTGAGCCTTTGTTTTAACTAGTCTAGTCACAAATCTTAACGAGTATTAATCAATAATGGTCTTAGGTAAAAAGGTAACAAAATGGCAATAGCTGTTTTGAAAAAAGAGAATTCTTCCACCACACAAAATTTATCTAAAGAAAACTACAATGTATGTTTATTTCTAATACCAATATTGAGGAGAATTAGGATATATAATTATGATTATTTGGCCAACTTAACAAATTTTCTTTCTCTCTTCTCTCTCGGTATTCCATTAAAGAACGTGTACCTCTTGGAAAAAGCTGGGCTTTTCTCATTGGTGTTGTTGTCACTGTACTGACAACTTCACTTCTCATTTTTATTGCTATCAAATGCCCAATATGGTACAATATTCTGCTTAGTTATAATCATCATCGCCTGGAAGAGCATGAAGCAGAAACCTATGAAGATGGTTTTACTGGAAATCCAAGTTCTCTTTCACAGATACCAGAAACAAACTCTGAAGAAACTACAGTAATATTTGAACAATTACATTCATTTGTGGTAGACGATGATGGATTTATTGAAGACAAATATATAGATATCCATGAATTACGTGAAGAAAATTAATTTCTTTCAAAGTTTGCTTTTAAAACAAAGTTATCAGCTCACTCACAGTTTAGATATGGAGATTTTGCTATGTGATATACAAAAATACAGCTAGCAGATATTTATATTAATGACAACATACATGAATATCATAAAATTATGTTCTTTGCATTGTATTGAGCAAGCAGGTCCAAATACAATAACTGACACTCCCTGGTAGCTGACAGTTACATAGTTTACAATACTAGCACTCCTATTCTTAGCAGTGTTTGGGTGACCATACAGACTAGTAAAAAGGCCTAAATTATTCATTAATTAAAATGAACGGATTATCATATTAACATAGATATTTGACATAATATGTATTAAATTATACTAAAGTTTCAATCAGTAAAGAAATAAAAGTTTGGGATTTATTAATATACAGTAAGTCAAAGTGAGGAACAGATAGCTTAAATAATACAACAAGATTGATTTTATGCTCACAGAATAAATTCACAGAGTTGGAAAATATTTTTTCAAAATGCTTCCTGAAATAGCACAATAAATTTCCTTAAAATTTTATAGCAATTTAAAGTACAAGCACAATGTTCAGGCATAATCCCTAATAAGTCACTACTGATTCTGGTTATAAAGAAAGGCTGTCACCATAATGCAGGATCACTACAGTTGAACATCATAGTGGCTTACAAAGTGGGCATCACAATAATCTATAAATCTTGTTTTAAAAATACATATTTCTACCTCTCTCTGGGAGATTTTTATTCAAATTGGTCTGTGCTGGGACTGAGGAATCTTCGTGTGTTCCATGGACAGCTGTTTCTATCTATTCAGTAGATACAGCAATGTTTCCCAAATTGTTTTCCCAAAATACTAATTTCCAGAGAGACATTCACAAGTATTTACAGGAGAAGAAAAAAGGTACATGGTCAAATTACTATAGGAAAACTAAGTTTAAAAAAACTGAAAAAAGATTTTTTTTTTTTTTTTTTTTTTTTTTTTTGAGACAATGTGGCACTGCCGCCAGGCTGGAGTGCAGTGGTGCGATCTTGGCTCACTGCAACCTCCGCTTCCTGGGTTCAAGCGATTCTTCTGACTCAGCCTCCCGAGTAGCTGGGAGTACAGGTGCACGCCACTATGCCTGGCTAATTTCTGTATTTTTAGTAGAGATGGGGTTTCACCATATTGGCCAGGCTGGTCTCCAACTCATTATCTCGTGATCTGCCCACTTAGACCTCCTAAAGTGCTGGGATTACAGGCGTGGACCACCGTGCCTGGCCAAGATTCTTTACAATAGGATTTATGTAAAACTTTACTAAGCTAAATTTATGGCTCTCTGATTACTCGAGAGCAAAGTATTAAAAATTTCCCAAACTTACTTGACAACAAAACCCATTCTTTGAGTTACATCTACTAAGAGCTCGTAGTTCAATAACAATCCAAAGAACATAGTTTGGAAAACACTAGCCTATAGACTGTAATAGGAAGGGTCTAAAGAGAATTATTTGCCAATTCCTTATAATCAATTGGTTACAATCACAATTAAAAATTTATCAATGCAAACGGTACATTAAAATTGTAGCACAATCTATAATTTTACCTTCATATGAAGATAAATTAAGAATTTATGTCTTTTATAAATAAGTATATCTCTGAAACACTGAAATATATTTATGGGTGAAATAATATTTCTGGTATTTTCTTCATTATAACACATGGAATGGAACAGTGGCCAGAGGTATGGATAGAGCAAGGTCAAATATGAGCTGAAGAAGCTGGGGGCTGAGTACATAAGGATATAATATGCTATTTTTGTGTATGTTGTGTATGGTATAGTATGCTATTTCTGTGTATGTTCAAACTGTTTATGTATATAATAAAGTTTTACAAGTTTGTATGTACTTGACAATTCCTTAGAAAAAAGAAACTAAAATAAAATAGATCTATGTCATAATCTACAGAATAGTCATTTTAAAAGTTACGGCCAGACGCAGTAGCTCACACCTGTAATCCCAGCACTTTGGGAGGCCAAGGCAGGTGGATCACGAGGTCAAGAGATTGAGACCATCCTGGCCAACATGGTGAAACCCCAGCTCACTGCAACCTCTGCCTCCTGGGTTCAAATGATTCTTCTGACTCATCCTCCCAAGTAGCTGGGTGTACAGGCGCACACCACCACACCTGGCTAATTTCTGTATTTTTAGTAGAGACAGCATTTCACCCCGTTTGGGTGAGGTGGCAGGTGAGGTGGCAGGTGCCTGTTATCTCAGCTACTCAGGAGGCTGAGGCATGAGAATCACCTGAACCCAGGAGGCGGAGGTTGCAGTGAGCTGAGATTGCGCCACTGCACTCCAGCCTGGTGACAAAGCGAGAATCCTTCTCAAAAATTAAAAAAAAATAAAAAAGTTACATAATTAGTAAATTCAATGCAAATGTCTAGTGACAGAAAATAAAAACTATTTAGGATGATATACCTGTAAAATAGAAGAATTTACTAATTTATAATACATATTTGCTTGTGTTTACAGAAACATGTTCTCAACAAAGGATATAAGTATACTATGGCTAATGTTTCTTTATATATCAATTATACTTTGTTTTAAATCTCAATTATGAGGTGATTATAGAAACATAAAATATCTTTTTCTAAATAATGCATCACTCTACCAAATTATTTCCTAATTATAAGATGCAAATATTTGTATTTGAGAAATGTAGCAAAATGAAATATAACTACAAATAAGTAAAGACTACACTTAAGCTTTTATATTCAAGGGCCTCTATTGAATGTGGGGTATTCAATAAACAGCTGACTAAACAAAGAAAAATAAATGGGTATAAAATTATAATTACATATGTTTTTATAGGACAACTGATCTTGACTAATACCAAACTGGAAAGTACAGGATTAGAAGAGAATCATTAGTTCAAGCAAGCCTGTGAAACTGAATTAAAGCCAGGTGTCTTACATATTGTTGTAGTAATATATTGAGGCTGTTTATTATAACCAACTTTTTATGGATGTGTTTTCCATAATAAACCACATGGTCAGACCACACTAAATGGTTGTACTGAAAGAGAAAAGAATGAAAACAGAAGCTTTTTACACCTGCCTTCTCAAGGTATGATATTTCTTGTTCACTCTGAATGTATAGATTCAAGATAGATCTTTGTGTTATTGAGATGTTGGCCATCTGGTTAACACAAGAAATAAATCTATTCTACTGCTGTATATAAAAGTAAACTTCATCAAATTGTCCCTGTTTGCAGATGACATAATTGTATATTTAGAAAACCCCACTGTCTCAGCCCAAAATCTCCTTAAGCTAATAAGCAACTTCAGCAAAGTCTCAGGATACAAAATTAATGTGCAAAAATCACAAGCATTCTTATACACCAGTAACAGACAAACAGAGAGTCAAATCATGAGTGAACTCCCATTCACAATTGCTTCAAAGAGAATAAAATACCTAGGAATCCAACTTACAAGGGATG
>NW_016804595.1:2865025-2923488 GCF_001698545.2 Rhinopithecus bieti | reverse complement strand
CTGCACAGCAAAAGAAACTACCATCAGAGTGAACAGGCAATCTACAGAACGGGAGAAAACTTTTATAATCTACTCATCTGACAAAGGGCTAATATCCAGAATCTACAAAGAACTTAAACAAATTTACAAGAAAAAATCAAACAACCCCATCACAAAGTGGGCAAAGGATATGAGCAGACACTTCTCAAAAGAAGACATTTATGCAGCCAACAGACACATGAAAAAATGCTCATCATCACTCGCCATCAGAGAAATGTAAATCAAAACCACAATGAGATACCATGTCACAATAGCTAGAATGGCGATCATTAAAAAGTCAGAAAACAACAAATGCTGGTGAGGATGTGGAGAAATAGGAACACTTTTACACTGCTGGTGGGACTGCAAACTAGTTCAACCATTGTGGAAGACAGTGTGGCAATTCCTCAAGGATCTAGAACTAGAAATACCATTTAACCCAGCAATCCCATTACTGGGTATACACCCAAAGGAATATAAATCATGTTGCTATAAAGGCACATGCACACATATGTTTGTTGTGGCACTATTCACAATAGCAAAGACTTGGAACCAACCCAAATGCGCATCAATGATAGACTGGATTAAGAAAATGTGGCACATATACACCGGGGAATACTATGCAGCTATAAAAAAGGATGAGTTCATATCCCTTGTAGGGACATGGATGAAGCTGGAAACCATCATTCTGAGCAAACTATCGCAAGGACAGAAAACCAAACACCACATGTTGTCACTCATAGGTGGGAACTGAACAATGAAAACACTTAGACACAGGTTGGGGAATATCACACACTGGGGCCTGTCGTGGAGTGGGTGGAGCAGGGAGGGATAGCATTAGGAGATATATCTAATGTAAATGACGAGTCAGTGGGTGCAGCACACCAACATGGCACATGTATACATATGTAACAAATCTGCACATTGTGCACATGTACCCTAGAACTTAAAAGTATAATTTAAAAAAAGAAAGCAAACTTCATAACAATAATTTTGTTGTTGTTGTTGTTGTTTTTTTTTTTTTTTTTGAGACAGAGTCTTGCTCTGTCACCGAGGCTGGAGTGTAGTGGCGTAATCTCAGCTCACTGCAACCTCCGCCTCCCAGGTTCAAGTGATTCTCATGCCTCAGCCTCCTGAGTAGCTGGGATTACAGGCACCTGCCACCTCACCCAGCTATTTTTTGTATTTTTAGTAGAGACGGGGTTTTGCCATGTTGGCCAGGCTGCTCTTGAACTCCTGACCCCAGGTGATCCACCTGCCTTGGCCTCCCAAAGTGCTGGGATTACAGGCATGAGCCACTGCAGCTGGCCAATTTTTGTTCTTAATTTCAATTTCTGCTTAAAATAGACAGGAGAACCAATTTCATTCAGCCTCAATTACAAATTACAGCTAGAGTTGTAAATGGTTTGGATGCATTTTCAGGACAGATTACCACGTTTGAAGATTTTCCGTAATCAAAAAAACCAAATAGATATAAAAATCTATGACATTCTTAAACTTTTGCTCTTGAAATTATGTTGTTAGATGAAATATCTGTAAAACATGTAAACTTAATTTTAAAACCTGACCTCATATTTTGTAACTTTGAGATAAATGATGAAATAAATGAGAACTTAAATTTTCTAAACTCTTTAAAGCCTTCAGGGGATTATAGCTTATATATTTCTTTTTTTTTTTTTTTTTGAGACAGAGTCTTGCTCTGTCGCCAGGCTGGAGTGCAGTGGCCTGATCTCAGCTCACTGCAACCTCTGCCTCCCGGGTTCAAGCGATTCTCCTGCCTCAGCGTCCCGAGTAGCTGGGACTACAAGCATGTGCCACCACATCCAGCTGATTTCCGTACTTTTGGGAGAGAAGTGGTTTCACCATGTTGGCCAGGATGGTCTTGATCTCCTGACCTCATGATCCACCTGCCTTGGCCTCCCAAAGTGCTGGGATTACAGGTGTGAGCTGCCATACCTGGCCTATAGCTTACATATTTCTTATTCTTTGAAGTAGCTGAGAGTATCTTATATATAGTAAATGACAAATATTTGCTTAATGGATTAAAACCAGGATAACAATAACAACAACAAAAAAGGAGCGTTTTCAAGTAAGAGCTTGGTTACCATGAACAAAATTTTCCCTGTAAAAGGAAAAAGACTGCTAGTGTTTTGAGTTTTTAAGACGTCACTTTACAACAGCATCAAATGATAGACGGTGGCTGGGTACAATGGCTCACGCCTATAATCCCAACACTTGAGGAGGCCAAGGTAGGAGGATTGCTTGAGACCAGGAGTTTGAGACTAGCCTGAGCAACGTAACAAGACCCCATCTCCACAAGAAACAAAAAATTAGCTGGGCATAGTAGCATGCACCTGTAGTCTCAGCTACTTGGAGGGCTGAGGCAAGATGACTTGAACCCAGGAGTTCAAGGCTGCAGTGAGCCATGAGTATGCCACTTCAATTCAGTGTGGGCAACAGAGCAAGACTCTATTAAAAAAAAAAGACAGTGGAAAAGAGAGTCTTTTTTTAATCAATAGAAGAATTACATATATCTTTCAATGTTTTATCAGTATGTTTTAACATCTATTCATCATCAAATATTTACTGTTTTATGCAGAGATAACAAGAGAATGTATTTGGTGTTACTGAATTTTGGTTACTGAATATGGTCATTTGGGTTTATTATTGTCTTTGCTCTCAAAGAGACTAATATTAATAAATATCTGGGAGAGAATGTGCTTGTGTGTGTATTTACACAACATAGCTCATGATCTGTGTTTGTGTTGCCTTAGAATAAACAAATCAAGAATAAAATTTGCGTTGGTTCTAAATTAACTATTCTTCACCAACTTTTTGACCTTAGAACGAACTTAGAACCAACACAAGTTTTATTCTTGAATAATTCAGGATTTTATCTGAGTATGCCTAGTTAACAACCTGTGCATACCCAGCCTAAAATATGGACCCATCCCAAACAACTGACAAAACACATAAAGAAGTTAACTACATCACGTCTATTATTATCTTTGTAGGCATTACTCCTACTGCCACAATCACTTTATTTCCAGCATTAGGTGGTATTTAATCTTTTTTTTTTTTTTTTTTGAGACGGAGTCTTGCCCTGTTGCCCAGGCTGGAGTACAGTGGCGCGATCTCGGCTCATTGCAAGCTCCGCCTCCTGGGGTTCAAGCAATTCTCCTGCCCCGACATCCCAAGTAGCTGAGATTACAGGCGCCTACCACTACGTCCAGCTAATTTTGTATTTTTAGTAGAGATGGGGTTTCACCATATTGGTCAGGCTGGTCTTGAACTCCTGACCTCATGATCCACCTGCCTCAGCCTCCCAAAGTGCTGGGATTACAGGCATGAGCCACCACACCCTGCTGGTATTTAGTCTTTAGTCAGGTTATATATAAAGATACACATATAATCTATATATATGACATAGATTGTTAATATAACTATTAAATATCAATGCTAAAGAAATAATGTAAATAGCTTCCTAATGAACAATGTGTCTTTCACTAGATTGGGGCTGACACACCGCAATTCAGATTAGTTAAAAGCCTAGGTTAAAACTAAAAATAGTAGATATAAAGATGTTCTTATCCATCATAAGTTTTCAGCTCCTAGCAGCATAAATCCTATTTATGTAAGTTATTTAGTAATATTCTTTATACAGAATTTAGCTATTTAATGGTATATGAAGATAACAGATGCATAAGCAACAAAATTTGTGTTGTAAATTTTTTTTTTTTTTTTTTTTTTTTTTGAGGGCAGAGTCTCACTCGCGCCGGGGGGCTGGATGGGGCCAGTGGCCAGATCTCAGCTCAGCTGCAAGGCTCCGCCTCCGGGGGTTTACCCATTCTCCTCCTCAGCCTCCGGAGCCCGAGTAACTGGGACTACAGGCGCCCGCCACTTCGCCCGGCTAGTTTTTTTTTGTGTTTTTAGTAGAGACGGGGTTTCACCGTGTTAGCCAGGATGGTCTCGATCTCCTGACCTCGTGATCCGCCCGTCTCGGCCTCCCAAAGTGCTGGGATTACAGGCTTGAGCCACCGCGCCCGGCCGTGTGTTGTAAATATTTTTAAATGAAAAAGGCAACAGGGAAATTGTTAGGAAAATTTACAAGAAAATAACTGAATCACAATTTAAACTACCTAATAAAGCTCACTTATGAATCTGATTTTTGAATTAGCTATACTTACGCTTGTCTTTCAGTAAATATGACATCCATACTTTGTGTTTCTCGATCATTTTGAGCTTTAAGCTGAATAAACAGTTAACACATAAGTTAGTAATAAATACATACTAAACCAAATTTTTTCTTTATAGGTTATTTTGGTTACAAACTAAATGAGAAATTATCATAATCATCCCAGTGCCACATACAAAGTTTAAGAAAAAAAAAATACAGTTATTGTCTCATTTAACAAACAATACCAGATTTTTTAAAAGTCTTAAGAAGCATTGTAATCTCATACCAAAAATATTCATTGTACTTCAGTGATCTGTCAAATTCAACGTGAATTCAATTTATGTAAACAGCATTTAAAGAATGTATTGAATGTTCAATAAATATTTGATTAGTAATATGTTAAATTTAGAACCACCACAAGTTTTATTCCTGAACCATTCAGGATTTGAGTATAGCTAATTAACTACCTGTGCATATCCAGCCTAGAAAATGGATTCCCCATCCCAAACAACCAACAAAACACATAAGGTTTTTACTTTTTACAACTGGCATTGAAATTTTTTTTGTTTTGTTTTGTTTTTGAGATGGAATCTTGCTCTGTCACCCAAGCTGGAGTGCAATGGCATGACCTCAGTGCACTACAACCTCCAACTCCCAGGTTCAAGTGGGTCTCCTGCCTCAGCCTCCTGAGTAGCTGGGATTACAGGTGCGCGTCACCACACCCGGCTAATTTTTGTATTTTTAGTAGAGACGAGGTTTCACTATGTTGGCCAGGCTGGTCTCGAACTCCAGACCCAGTGATCCTCCTGCCTCCACCTCCCAAAGTGCTGGGATTACAGGCATGAGCCACCACACCCAGCTGAAATACAATTCTTAGAGAATTCTCCTGTGTTCTAAAGGTAAAAGTAACTAAATTATCATAGTTTTAGAACCCCAAATTTAGAAGAGTCATTTTATAAATCCTATGTCTTCATAGAATAGTCTTTACTCACGTAAATAAATTATAAATCATATAAATCATAAATTCTATGTTATTTTCATCCAAATCTTATAATCAAAATAAGCTAGCTATCAACATATTTTATTATTTTCTACCAAATAATCTAAGAACATTGAACACAAATTTGTTTTTGTTTATTTTAGATTCAGGGGTACATGTGCAGATTTGTTACATGGATATATTGTATAATGGTAAGGTTTGGGCTTCTAGTGAACCCATCACCCAAATAATGAACACTGTACCAGCTAGGTAATTTTTCCACCCTTATTGCCCTCCTACCATCCCCCTTTTTGAAGTCCCCAGTGATATGTCCATGTTAAATACAAATTCTCATTTACCAATCAAAAATTAATATTATGTCTGGAGTCATATCTACTCACTTTTCTCCACTGGTGACAAAAACTATGTAAAGTTATCGTTTGTCACACTATTAATCAACATTTGTGCATAAACCAAGCCAGAAATATTGTAAACTAATACATATAAGGAAATGCAGATGGCACTCCCTAACTAATGTTGCATGTGACACCAGTTCAAACATAGTAGACAGTCACTAAACATCCACTTAGGGGCCGAGCGTGTTGTCTCATGCCTGTAATCCCAGCAATTTGGGAGGCCAAGGCGGGTGGATCACGAGGTCAGGAGATGGAGACCATCCTGGCTAACACGGTGAAACTCTATCTCTACTAAAAACACCAAAATTAGCCGGGCGTGGTGGCAGGCGCCTGTAGTCCCAGCTACTTGGGAGGCTGAGGCAGGAGAATGGCGTGAACCTGGGAAGCAGAGCTTACAGTGAGCCAAGATCGTGCCACTGCACTCCAGCCTGGGCGACAGACTGAGACTCTGTCTCAAGAAAAAAAAAAAAAAATCCACTTAGGAAAGCCAACCAACAGGAAGAAAATTTAAAAGAGCAACTAAGGGAGCTCAATGAATACATAATAGTGGTATTTACAATTAGAGTAACATTCATCTCTATAGCACTTAAGGTTTTATCAAACTTTTTCTAGATATAAATGTTTTGCTTTGTAGGATATGACTTACACAGATCAATTTGCTTACATTTATAAATTTTCTTACCATATTGTAATCATTCATTACTTCTTCCATTTCAGTGTTGGTATTAAGTTTATCTACCAACTAAAACAAAATACAAACAAACAAACACCATTCTGTTAGTCTTTAAACATGTTTTCTATAATTAATAACATAGGTATTCAGTCTTACAAACAATGAGCAGTAACTTAAGTATTAATAATTTTAAATGTGTTCTGTTTTAAGATAAAAACAAATATTGAGCTAAGTAAGCATGTATTATGTACCTTGCCAATAAACAAACTACATTTTTAACATGGATAAATGAGCAGTAATAAACTACTCTTCCTGCAAATTATACCTTGTAGACCCCTTTGCCTCCTCTGAAAAGATGGCTGAGCTTATAAATAAGGGTCTGGAAAAGACAAAAGTTTTGGAAAGATCTATCACTCTTCCCCTGCCAATGCCCCCAAGGAGAGAGGAGTGTTAGCAGATTTTCAAATTTACACTAGCAAAAATGTAAAAAGATGTTCTTTATCATCTAATAATTTTAAAAATCAACAGGGCTTGCACAGATAGAATAGTAGTAAGCCTACTTCAAAAAATTAGGCAAAGATATCAGTTGCCAACATAGGGTATTTACCTAGTGTCAAACACTATTCCATATATATTAACTCACTTAATTTTTACAGTTACTCTGTGAAGTAGATATGATTGTACACATTTTACAGAAAACAAAATTAGGAAGTGATACAGCCAGAATGTGAACAGAAGGTCTACTAAAAACAAACTATTTGGGTATAATGTATATCACATTTTTCACTTATAAATGCTAATAAGACCTAACATTTATTGAGTGCTAACTATATGTCAGATACCCAGATAACTGCTCTGTATCAGATATTAGCTCATTAAATCTATAAATAGCATATTTTACATGCTAGTATTTCTATATGAATATGCATAATTTGTTCCAGCATAACTAAAACTCCCTTTCATCTAATGTCATTTCATACCTTATAAAAACTATTTTTCTCGGCCCGGCATGGTGGCTCACGCCTGTAATCCCAGCACTTTGGGAGGCCGAGGTGGGCAGATCACGAGGTCAGCAGTTTGAGACCAGCCTGGCCAACACGGTGAAACCCCATCTCTACTAAAAATACAAAAATTAGCCAGGTGCCTATAATCCCAGCTACTCGGGAGCGTGCCTATAATCCCAGCTACTTGGGAGGCTGAGGTAGGAGAACCACTTGAACCCAGGAGGCGGAGGTTACAGTGAACCGAGATCACGCCACTGCACTCCAGCCTGAGCAACAGACCGAGACTCCATCTCAAAAAAAAGAAAAAAACAACAAAAGAAAAGCAACTATTTTTCTCATATTTAAAACAGAACATCATTTACTAAAGAAAATCCCACTGAATAATGGGCTCTACAAAATGTCTGTGATGAATTGTACAGTCCAGCAAATTTAAGAATTACAAGAGGGCTGGGTTCAATGGCTCATGCTTATAATCCCAGCACTTTGGGAAGCTGAAGCAGGAGGATCACTTGAGCCCAGCAGTTCGAGATCATCCTGAGCAACATAGCAAGACCCCATCTCTCCAAAAAATATAAAAATTAGCCAGGCATGGTGGCATGCACCTATAGTCCCAGCTACTTGGGAGGCTGATGCAGGAAGATCACTTGTGCCCAGGAGTTCAAGGCTACAGTAAACTACAATCATGCTACTGCACTTCAGCCAGGGCAACAGAGCAAGACTCTATCTCTAAAAAAATTAAAAAATAAAAATAGTCCAGGTACAATGACTTAAGCCCGTAATCCCAACACTCTGGGAGACCAAGGCAGGCAGACCACTTGAGCCCAGGAGTTTGAGACGAGTATGGGCAATATGGCCAAACACTCATCTCAACAAAAAATACAAAAAAATTAGCCTGGTGTGTTGGCATGTGCCTGCAGTCCCAGATGTTTGGGAGGCTGAGGTGGGAGAATCAATTGAGCTCAGAAAGTCTAGGCTGCAGCGAGCCATGATTGAGCCACTGCATTCCAGCTCAGGTGACAAAGCAAGACTGTCTCCAAAAAAAAGCCCAAAAAACAAAACAAAACAAAAAACAAACAAACAAAACCCATCACCACCACTAATAATAACAAAAAAAGACAAAAATAAAAAGTTATACTATAATCAGCAAAATTTTTTGATAAGCACAAGATAACAATATCAAGTAGGTATATCATAACTTATCCTAACCATTATGATAGAATGTTTATTTCTTGTAACACTATTTCTTAATAAGAGTAGTGAGATAAAATTTGTCTTTTCATTAAATCCAGACACCACTGCTGCTAAAGCAACTAAAAAGTTAGAAAAAAGAAAATGCTGACACTAGAAATTTTCATGGGGCCAATATCACCCAAGGATTGAGCAGTTATCAGTACTGCCAGAGGGACTGTTTCTTTTGAAAGTCCACAGGTAGAAGCATCTTTGGTAGAACTACATTTATGTTATATACTCTATTTTGACAGAATGTACACAATATTTCAAGTAAAACATAGAGATGGTGGCAATTTGTATGTTAAATAATTAAATTTAAAAATTTTCAAGATGACAACACTCAATAAAAGTTTAACTTTTCAGCTTTTTGAGGAATTGCCACACTGCTTTCACAGTGGCTGAATTAATTTACACTCTCACCAACAGTTTATAAGCGTTCCCTTTTCTCTGCAACTTCATCAGCATGTGTTATTTTTGACTTTTTAGTCATAGCCATTCTGATTGGCGTGAGACGGTATCTCATTACTCTTTTGATTTGCATTTCCCTAATGATCAGTGATGATGAGCTTCTTTTCATATGCTTGTTGGCTGTATGTTTGTCTTCTTTCGAAAAGTATCTGTGCATGCCCTTTGCCTACTAATGTATTTTTAAAGCAGTAGTAAAAACTAACGAAAATATTAACAGTAAATTCTCTTAGAAAAGAAAAAATACCATGTTGTAGTCTGCTAGTTGTCCTTGAAACTCTTTTATTTCAACAGCTAAAGTCTCAGCCCTGCAAGCATAAAATAAATATTCATAAATATATACATAAGAAAATGAACAGCTACAAATTTAGTATTATAAGTACAAAACACTGAATGAATACTGCATACTTATTACTCACCTCTTTTCATACGACAAATATACTGAATTCTCTTGATTGTACATTTCTATTTCCTTCTGAAGTTTATTAACTTCTGTTGTAAGTTCACTTATTTTACTTCTATTAGAGAAGAAATAAAAAGGTCGGCAATACTTTCAATCCAGAAAACTCTAGTTAAGCAAAATTTAAACTTTTCAGTAATATGTAACAATAATATAAATAGTTTTGTGAAATTCACTAAAAGAATACAAAAAGTTTAGGTGGCTTATTTCATTAAGAATGAGGTATATCCCAACTGGGTGCAGTGGCTCACGCCTGTAATCCCAGCACTTTGGGAGGCCAAGGTAGGCGGCTCACTTGAGGTCAGGAGTTCGAGATAAGCCTGGCCAACATGGTGAAACCCCATCTCTACTCAAAATACAAAATTTAGCTGGGTGTGGTGGCACATGCCTGTAGTCTCAGCTACTAGGGAGGCTGAGGCAGGAGAATAGCTTAAACCTGGGAGGTGGAGACTGCAGTGAGCCCAGATCGTGCCACTGCACTCCAGCCTAGGAGACAGAGCAAGACTCTGTCTCAAAAAAAAAAAAAAAAAAAAAAAAAAAAAAAAAAAAAAAAAAAAAAAAGAATGAGGTATATCCCATCCTATTCTACTCAACTGATGAGAAACTGACATAGATTCATTAAGAAAGATGAAACAGAACCAGAATGAAAGCCTGGTCAAACTAGTACATGCCATAGGCAGATGTAGGTGCTTAACTGTCATCATCACAGCTGCTGCTACCCTCTAGAGCACAGTTTATCAACGGTAGCACTAATGACATTCTGGGTCGGTGATTAGTACTTCGTGTTGAGAGCTATCTTGTACACTGTAGGACGTTTACCAGCATCCTGGATCTGAATATCAGTAGCACTTCCTCCAACCTCATTTGTGACAATCAGAAATATGTATAGAAATTGCCAAATGTTCCCTGGGGGCAAAATCACCACCAGTTGAGAACCACTGCTCTACAGCCAATTACACAAATAGCTAGAACTATTATTTGATGTGGAAGTACAAATCCTGGGGGAGAAAGGCAATGCAATCATTAGGAATAACTATATTTCCTTTCCTTCTTTTGATTAAAAAGTGGCTGAATATCAGAGATACTAAACAACTGATGGCCTTACTATCTTTCTTACTTCTCTTAGCTTTGAGAACAGATGGGGAAAAACCATACTTTTCTTTATTGCCTTCTAGGAGTTTGAGACTCAAAAGGATCCAGGTAACTGAGAAATAAAAGAAAATAGGGCTTTCAGAGCATGATGGGAGGGTGGATTAAACAAAAGAGAAATAAAAGAGAAAGAAGATACAAATAATATGCCAAGAAGAAAATAAGGTAAAACAGGAAGATGGAGATAGGACAGTAGAACAAGTAAACGGAAAAATAGTAAGATTAAGAAAAAGTCATTGATTTAGAGATGGATCCCCAGAGACATACCCAGAGATATATAACAAAAGTTTATGAGGCCAAGTGCGGCGGCTCACACCTGTAATCCCAGAACTTTGAAAGGTGTAGGTGGCCAGGCACGGGTGTGGTGGCGGGTGCCTGTAGTTCCAGCTACTTGGGAGCCTGAGGCAGGAGAATGAGCCAAGATCGTGCCACTGTACTCCAGCCTGGGCGACAGAGCGAGACTCCATCTCAAAAAAAAAAAGCAAGGCATAGGCAGGTGGATTACCCGAGGTCAGGAGTTCAAGACTAGCCTGGCCAAAATGGTGAAACCCCCATCTCTACTAAAAATACAAAAATTAGGCCAGGTGCAGTGCTCATGCCTGTAATCCCAGCACTCTGGGCAGCTGAGGTGGCCGGATCACCTGAGGCTGGGAGTTCGAGACCAGCCTGACCAACATGGAGAAACCCCATCTCTACTAAAAATACAAAATTAGCTGGGCATGGTGGTGCATGCCTGTAATGCCAGCTACTCGGGAGGCTGAGGCAGGAGAATCACTTAAACCCGGGAGGCAGAGGTTGCGGTGACCAGAGATCATGCCATTGCACTCCAGCCTGGGCAACAGGAGCAAAACTCTGTCTCAAAAAAAAAAAAAATTAGCCAAGTGTAGTGGCAGGCACCTGGAATCCCAGCTACTCGCAGATTACAGGCACGAGGCTGAGGCAGGACAATCACTTGAATCCAGGGGGCAGAAGTTGCAGTGAGGTGAGATCCCATCATTGCACTCCAGCCTAGTGACAAAAGCAAAACTCCATCTCAAAAAAAAAAAAAAAAAAAAAGCTTATGAATTAATTAAAATTAGGCCACATTCGTAGCAACTGACCAAATATATACTTATGTAAGACTCTGCACTGATTAATGTAACATAAATAAGTATACACATTTTTCCTTTCTTATTAGATGTAGTTGGTAACATTTTAATGATATGAGTAACACATTTCAGATTAATTACTGACAAAAACATAAAAGATTATTCTTGGCCAGGTGCGGTGGCTCATGCCTATAATTTCAGCTCTTTGGGAGGCCAAGGCAGGTGGATCACCTGAGGTCAGGAGTTCAAGACCAGCCTGGCCAATATGGTGAAACCCCATCTCTACTAAAAAATACAAAAGTTAGCCAGGCATGGTGGTGCATGCCTGTAGTCTCAGCTACTCAGGAGGCTAAAGCAGGAGAACAGCTTAAACCTGGAAGGCAGAGGTTGCAGTGAGCTGAGATCACACCACTGCACTCCAGTCTGGGTGACAGAGTGAGACTCTGTCTCAAAAAAAAAAGAAAAAGAAAAAAAAATTACTCTTGGATATCATCAGATGAAAAAAGTGAACTTCAAAAATGCTACAAGGGGTCAGGCACAGTGGCTCATGCCCGTAATCCCAGCACTTTAGAAGGACGAGATGGGCAGATCATTTGAGGTCAGGAGTCTGAGACCAGCCTGGCTGACATGGTGAAACGCCACCTCTACTAAAAACACACACAAAAAATTAGGTGGGTGTGGTGGCACACGCCTGTAATCGCAGCTACTCGGGAAGCTGAGGCAGGAGAATTGCTTAAACCCAGAAGACAGAGATTGCAGTGAGCCAAGATCACGCCACTGCACTCCAGTCTGAGTCACAGAGCAAGACTCTGTCTCAAAAAAATAAAAAATAAAAAATACTATGAGGCCAGGTGTGGTGGTAGCTCATGCCTATAATCCCAGCACTTTGGGAAGCCAAGGCAGGAGGATCACTTGAACCCAGCAGTTCAAGGTTGCAGTGAGCTGTGATCATGCCACTGCACTCCAGCCTGGGCAAGAGAGTGGGGCTCTGTCTCTAAAATATAAACAAAATAAAATAAGTATGCTATGGTTTGAATGTTTGTGTCTCTCTGAAATCCATATCAAACTTTAATCTCGGCCGGGCGCGGTGGCTCAAGCCTGTAATCCCAGCACTTTGGGAGGCCGAGACGGGCGGATCACGAGGTCAGGAGATCGAGACCCTCCTGGCTAACACGGTGAAACCTCGTCTCTACTAAAAAATTTAAAAACTAGCCAGGCGAGGTGGCGGGCGCCTGTAGCCCCAGCTACTCGGGAGGCTGAGGCAGGAGAATGGCTTAAACCCGGGAGGCGGAGCTTGCAGTGAGCTGAGATCCGGCCACTGCACTCCAGCCTGGGCGACAGAGCGAGACTCTGTCTCAAAAAAAAAAAAAAAAAAAAAAAAACCTTTAATCTCTAATGCAATAGTATTAAGAGGTAGGGACTTCAGGAAGTTGAAATCAGGCCATGACAGCTCTGCCCTCATGGATGGGATCAGTGCCTTACAAAAGGGTTGAAGGAAACTAGCTAGGTATCTTTTGCCCTTCCACTCTTCTGCCATGAGGACACCTTGATGGCACCATCTTTGAGAAACAGATGCTCACCAAACATTGAAGCTGCTGGTACCTTGCTCTTGGACTTCCACGTCTCCAAAACAGTAAGAAATAAATTCCTGTAAGTTACCCAATCTCAGGTATTTTATTATAGCAGCACAAACAAACTGAGAGAAAATATAGCTCATGTACACATGCAAATTCATAAAATTATAAATCTCAGGCTAATTATACTATCATATTTATTTTACAGCCTAGCCAAATTAACCAGAAATTGTTAGAATACCAAATAATTATTAGAAATCAATAGACACCTAATAATCCTAATAAGTGCCATAGCTAAAACTTCATATTAAAGTTATATACTCTATTTTGACAGAAGGTACACAATATTTCGAGTAAAACATATGGATGAAAAGACATGTTTAACATACCTAAGAAGCCCAAGATAATAAGATTTGTCTAAAATTTGCCTCTGGGGACCTAAAAAAAATGTTTTAAGTGTTAGTGTTCAGTTTGAAATGCCACCAAAATAGCAAATCCAAGCACAATCAGAATTATACTCCACAGTTCTCAAGATAGTCTTCATGAATGCCCCAATGAATCAAGAAGAATCACTGAATCTGAAAAGAGAATTAATATCTTAGAATCATGACATAAAAGAAGCTTCAATTAAAACTACGAAGATGGGACTAGAGGTGGGGCTGTTAAGACAGTAGACTCTACAGAACAGGCCAATGGAATGAAAATTGAGTCTAAGGGAATCTAGAACAGAGCTGTCCAAAGTAACTTTCTGCAGTGACAGAAATATTCTAAATTAAAACTGTCCAATAAAGTGGACAGCGTGACTACAGAGCACTTAAAATTTGGCTGGTGCTACTGGGGAACTAATTTAAATTTCTGACTACTGGCTGTCATACTGGACATTGCAGACATTCCTCAGTATGAGAAAGTGACTATTATTTTTTTATCATTTGTCTCAGAGACTTTTTTAGAAATGGGCTTACATTTCAGTAGAACTAAGAAAGTATTCTTGGTTAAATGTCTCAAACCTGGTAAGAGATGAAGTACCCTGCAAAGCATGAGAGGTAAAACCAGGTGTATTAACTATAAGGTCTATGCTGAGAAGTAAAAGTAATATCTTATTATACTGGGAAATGGGGCACTAGAGGAGGTAAGAATGAAAGTCACAGTAGATAGTTGTGTGGAGTGGTAATGTTCCGAATTCTCTCATAAAAGGCTTTGAAGTATACTGGTAGAAACTAACAATCCTAAATTATATTGGTTCTGTTCTGAAGGATAAATTAATACAGAAATAAACATTTGATAAATTTACTATAGAATTTTAATATGTTTCTACCCTTGATGTTCTAAAATAATATTAAACATATAAATATTTTGTGCATCCACTTTCAAAAGGCTAAATGACTACGTAATTTTAAATATTTTTTCATGGTACTGATAATCATTAAGCAAACATTTCTAAATAATTCATTTTTAATATTTAGTAATTTAAATGTTATTAGAATGTAGATGAAAACACTTAAGTCTCTTGGAAGGGATGATATACTATATTATAGAAAGTAGCATGTATGATATGTTATAATTAATTTTGTACTAGCAACATATCTTCATTCCTGACAAATCATCTGTCAAAAATGTAGAAAACAAACTCTGGGCCGGGCACGGTGGCTCAAGCCTGTAATCCCAGCACTTTGGGAGGCCGAGACGGGTGGATCACAAGGTCAGGAGATCAAGACCATCCTGGCTAACACGGTGAAACCCCGCCTCTACTAAAAAATACAAAATCTAGCCGGGCGAGGTGGCAGACGCCTGTAGTCCCAGCTACTCGGGAGGCTGAGGCAGGAGAATGGCGTAAACCCAGGAGGCGGAGCTTGCAGTGAGCTGAGATCCGGCCACTGCGCTCCAGCCTGTCCAGCCTGGGCGACAGAGCGAGACTCCGTCTCAAAAAAAAACAAAACAAACAAACAAACAAACAAAAACAACAACAACAAAAAACAAAAAAAACAAACAAACAAACAAAAAAAAGAAAACAAACTCTGAAACAGCTCACCACAGGCTACTGACCACTGCCTATGATAAAAAGAAAAAAAAATAAGGAGTTTACCATACTTTGGTTTATATATACCACAGTTCTAAATTTGAAACTATAATATATAATGTATTATTATGCTTCTCTAAATACATATGCAGAAGCATAATGAGAGATTTAATATAAATCTATGTGTTAGTATCATTTCCTTAAATAAGTATTAGAACAGATACTAATTATCAGAAAAAAAATTTCTTGATCTACTTCTCATAAATAAACAAGTATTTTAAGTGTCATTCTAATACAGAAACTATCCAAACTATTTCAGAGTATTTTATAGTACTAAAAATCTAATTTTCAATCTTGAACGAGTTTTCTCTAAGATTATTTCAAAGTTCTTCAAGTTGTACTACAGCTCCATGTCAGAAAAATGAAGACTGAAATAGCTCATATCTGTATATAGCTTTCTAATTCAAACTGTATTTTCATATTCATTCTGTTGTTTAACCCTCACAATTTTGTGATTCAAAGAATAACAATTATATGCCATAATTCTGACTACATGCCATAATTACATGTAATAATTCTTACATGCTATAATCCTGATTTAATAAAATGGTACTGTAATACTTATTGTTCAAAATTACTCAACTTTTACAATTTTTTAATTGGTCACAATTATTTATTTCTTACAAAACACAGGCCCAAGTGAGATACTTATCTTAAAATAGGTACCTTTCATCCCAGTTTTCATTCCAGTCAAACCTTGTTGTGTTACAGGGCGATCGGCAACTTTGATTTGAGAAGACAGAACTCCACCAGTCCCTATGGGACCACCACGAGAACCTGGTCTTGCTGTCCCAGGTGGCATCTAAATGACAAACAAGATTTCATTTTTAGTAAACTGGAGAAAACACTGTACTCGTAAAACTGCAAAGACAATTTTTTTAAAACCAAAATTCTACTTGATTTGTAAAATTTCCTTATTTTTTAAATGTCTGAATTATTAAATACTGTTGTTCAATTTATTAACATATTTCTTCAACATTTAACATTCTATGACTATTTAAAAATACATTTCATGAAAATTTTAAATTCTGTATGTAGACATTATTTATAATACCTCAAAACTGGAAAGGAGCTAAATGTCCACAGTAGAATATGGTTAAATAAGTTGCAGTATATAAAAAGGGCAGTTTAAGTTGGGTGCGGTGGCTCACGCCTGTAATCCCAGCACTTTGCGAGGCCAAGGCAGGTGGATCACATGAGGTCAGGAGTTCAAAACCAGCCTGGCCAACATGGCAAAACCTCATCGCTACTAAAAATACAAAAGTTATCCAGGTATGGTGGCACACGTCTGTAATCCCAGCTACTTGAGAGGCTGAGCCATGAGAATCGCTTGAATCTGGGAGGTCAAGGCTGCAGTGAGCCGAGATCATGCCACTGTACTCTAGCTTGGGCAACAGAGTGAGACTCAGTCTCAAAATAAGTAAATAAAATAAAAATTAAAAGGCAGTTCACAAGATAGTATTTATAACTCCATTTTTGTTTGTTTTACAGACAAGGGCTCACTATGTTACTCAGCCTGGTCTTGAACTACTGGCCTAAAGAGAGCCTTCTGCTTCAGCTCTCCAAGTAGCTGGGATTACAGTTGTGAGTCACTGTGCCTAGTTCACAACTCTACTTTTTTAAAACAAAAAAAAAGGCTGGAAGTTTGGGCATGGTGGCATGTACCAAGAGTCTCAGCCACCTGGTAGTCCGAGATGAGAGGACTGTTTAAAACCCAGGAGTTCGAGGCCAGCCTGAAGAACACAAAGAGATCGTCTTTTAAAAAAAATAAAGAATAGAGATAAAAATAAAAAAATTTAAAAACTATATGAAAAAATAGTAATGATGGTGATCTATAATTATATTGTAGTTGATTTTTATTTTCTCCTTTATATAATTTGGCATTTTCAGCCTTATTACAATGAGTATATACTACCTCTAAAAATCAGGAAAAAATAAGAAAACTTTAATCTTGTAAAAACAAATGGATATAAATCCATCCTAAGATGACTATGTAAGTACTAAAGGGCTTACATTATTAAACAAGCATTCATATTATTACTCAACGTGATTCTCTACTTCAGGTATGAAAAATCCAACATAACATTATATGACCTCAGGAAAGGCCAAAAGACTCCCTTTATGTCAGTTCATATAATACATACAGGCATGAGAAGATATAAAAGACATGAGATATGGCAAGGTTTCTCTCCAAACAGCCTGCTCAGCTACTTATTCTCTAATTCCAAGTACCTCCTGCCTTTCTTCTCCTTTTTCCTTCTTTCTGATTTTACTACATGCCCAGGCATGCCACAATCCCAGCTCACATTCCTTTCCTTATTTGGGAAAAGACTGGCTCTCTAGTCCTCTGTAGACGACCCCTTCCTCCTCTCCCCTCTCCCATCACGCACCCACCTTATCTAAGAAAGTTAAAATGTTTAGCCAATCGGGTCTAGTTTAGATTGTGCAGTCCGACCCAGCCAATGGGGAAAGGACACGGGGGCAGCAGTACCATTAGGAATAAAAGCTTCTACTCTCCTTTCTTCAGTGTGCTCTCGTGGCAACCAGCCCCACGAGAAGCACCCTACTGCGCAGAAGTATATTTGCTTTGCTGAGAAATCCTTTGTTTGAGTGCTTGTCTTTCTTTACGACTCCAAATTTTATTTCTAACAATTCTGGGGGCTTGTCTGGGATTCCCATTCTCCTTCAAGAAGGCGTCTTTAGTCACCCCACCCAGGAGAAGACGTGTCCTACCATCCCGTTGCAGTGGCCTCAGGGACAGGAGATTGAGATCCACCCATTCTGATGAACAAATCCAAGCTCTCAGCAACGGGAAAGGAGAGGCTTACAACAGCGTGGCAACCAAGTAACTCCGTGCACAGACCAACGTGAAAAACGTGAAAAACGGTGCAACAGCAACAAAGTATTTCCTTGGTGGTCAGAGTATCTTGGAGGTTAAAAGTGTGTGTAGATGATGTTAACACTACTGCTGTGTGGATTGAGTGGGTCCTATCTGCAGTTCCGTGGTCACCTCATATGGCTTAGGGCGGATCCTGCCATTTCCTAAGAGGAAAAACGCCAGAGTAGATAAAGCGAAAGAAGGGTGCAAGGAGCCTCCAACAGGTGGGGCTAAAGGATAGGCACGAAATTTCTAATACTAGGGATTGAGCCTTAACAATGCCTCTGGAAATCGACAGGCAAGAAAATCTCTAATATGAGGGACTGAGCCTCAGAGCCTCAGTGAACTTCTGAAAGGAGGGAAGGCGAGAAATCGCTAGTAGGAGAGGTTGAGCACCCCCAACAGAAGCTCCGGGGAAGGGCCTATTTGAGTTAGACACCATCCCAAACCTCTGAGATGGGAAATGTTTCAAGTAAGAAAGGAAAAATAAAGAGCCAAGCGAGTGATGAATTGCCTCCTGATAGTCCCTTGGGACTTATATTAAACTATTGGAAAGGTAATGAAAGAACTAAACGTAAAAGAAAGCAGCAAATGATAAAATATTGTTGTTTTATTTGGACTCGAGGGCCCATCCTCAAACCCTCAGTTTTCAGGCCAAAATTTGGTTCCAGTGAAGAGTGGATTTGTCAGCTCTTAATTGAACATGTTAATGACAAAAGCCCTGTCTCCCAAAAGGAAACAGACTATGCTCTTTGTTGGAGGCAAGAACCTGTCCTCCTCTACCCTTTAAAAAACAGAGGTAATAAGCCAGAAACCAACTCCTCTAACAGAGAAAGAGTCCCTGTTCCTAAACAACCCACACCCACCAACACATGGGATCCGCTGGATCATCTTCCTCCGCTCAGTGCCCCTGACTCTCTCCCTCAGGCAGCTGCTGCTGCCTCAGGTCCCATTCCAGATCCTTCCCCTGCTCATGTTATTCCTCCTCCTTATAACCCTAACTCTTGGGAATTATCATCCCATGAGCCTGTCCCCTTCCAGCCTATTAAGTACCCCTCCCTGAAAGGACTTCAACGTGAGAGAGAACAATGTAAATTTCTAAATTTAATTTCCCATTTCCCTCCACACCTAAGGAGTCAGCCCTGACTCTCTTCCCCTTAAAAGAGGTGCCACAAGGAGGGGGAGCCATTGGATTTGTAAATATTCCCTTGACCAGTTCAGAGGTGCGAAGTTTGAAAAAAGAGCTTCAGTTGCTGCTGGGTGACCTTTATGGGGTGGCTGATCAAGTTGATCAATGCTTAGGACCTCAGTTACATACCTGGGTCAAGTTAATGTCCATCCGAGGCATCCTCTTTTTGGAGGAGAAAAGAAGCGTAACTGTAGGGCTGCTATGGCAATTTGGAAATGTGAACACTCTCCTGGTCAGAATGTCCCTAATGCGGACCAAAAATTTCCCACCCAAGACCTCAGGTGGGACAATAATAATGCAGCTCACCAGGAAAACATGCAAGATCTAGGGAAATGACAATAAAAGGAATTGGGGAATCAATACCCCGAACTCAAAACCTCTCTAAAGCATTTGATATACAACAAGAAAAAAAAGATGAAGGGCCTATAAAATTCTTAGACAGGCTAAAGGAGCAAATGAAACAGTATACAGGCCTAAATTTGGAAGATCCCCTCGGGCAGGGAATGTTTAAGCTCCATTTTCTCACCAAGAATTGACGAGATATTTCAAAAAAGTTACAAAAATTAGAAAATTGGGAAGACTGACCGCTAAGTAAACTTCTTAGGAAAGCTCAAAAAGTGTATGCGAGGAGAGACAAAAAAAAAACAAAAACAAAGAGCAAAACTTATGCTATCCACCTTTCAACAGGTGGCTCCAAACCTATACACTTCTAAACAAGGCTTCCAGGGGGCCAAGAACTATAAAAGGTCCAAACTCCCGTGCAAAGGAACCAAGCCTCCAATTAAGAGGACATGGGCCTTCATTTCCTAGGCCCTCTAAAGAGTGTGGGGGAGCAAAGTCAAAGAATCCCAGAATTGAAAGGGAGGAAGGACAAGATACATGTTACAAATCTGCAAGAACAGGCTACTTCAAGAGAAAATGTCTCAAATTAAAAAGGGAAAAGGAAGTCCTTCCACTCATGACTTTCAAGGAAGAGTAGGGGAGTCAGGGGCTCTGTCTCTTTTACTTTGAGTCCCACCAGGAGCTCTTGACAAATTTAGAGGTGGGACCTAAATGTGAACTTATCACCTTTTTAATCGATTCCGGAGTGTCTCACTCCTCTGTTTGTCTCACTCCATCTAATCTTGCTGGCTTTTCAGAAGAACTTTAAGTCTCTGGGGTAAAAGAAGAAGGATTTAAGGCCAAAATCTTAGAAAATACAAAAGCCAAATATCAAGATCGATGAACTCATATTCAATTTTTGTTGATCCCTGTGGTGGGAACTAATCTATTAGAAAAAGACTTAATGCTAAAATTAGGCATAGGCCTTCAAGTTGGCCCTAAGGGATTCCTCACCTCATTAAATCTACTCACCACCGTGGATGAAAAATACATTCATCCTGATACCTGGTCAAGAGAAGGAATCGAGAAAAACTTCGAGTTCCCCCAATACACATCAAACTAAAAACTCCTGGGGAAATAGTAAGGAGAAAGCAATACCCCATGCCCTTCGAAGGCAGGATAGGGTTAAAGCCTGTAATTGACAGTCTCATTAAAGATGGACTCCTTAAACCCTGTATGTCTCCCTATAATACCCCAATCCTGCCTGTCAAGAAATCAGACGGGTCAAACTGATTGGTACAAGACCTCAGAGCTATTAACCAGATAGTCCAGACCACTCAACCCATTGTCCCCAACCCTTACACCATTCTCAGCCAAATTCCTTATGATCATCAGTGGTTCACACTAATAGATTTGAAGGATGCTTTCTGGGCATGCCCCTTGGCTGAGGATTGCTGAGACATATTTGCTTTTGAGTGAGAAGACCCCCATTCAGGGCGAAAACAACAATATCGATGGATGGTCTTACTCCAGGGGTTTACAGACTCCCCTAACCTCTTTGGTCAAATTCTAGAACGAGTATTGGAAAAAGTTGTTGTCCCAAAGCAAATATGCCTGCTTCAGTACGTGGATGATAGTCTCATATCTGGTGAAGATATAAAAAAAGTGGGTGACTTCTCTACACATATTCTTAACTACCAACAGTTTGAGGGATTATGGGTCTCAAAAGTGAAGCTTCAATAATATATTCAAAAGTGAAGCCAACTAATAAGTGCAGGTAAGCAAAGAATAGGGCCGAAATGGGTTGAGTGAATTGTGTCCTTACCCCTGCCTCAAACTAAGCAAGAACTAAAAAAATTTTTAGGATTAATTGGATATTGCCGCTTATGGATTGACTCATACTCACTAAAAAGTAAACTTTTATATGAAAAACTTACCCAGTGGAAGCCTGACTGTCTCTTGTGGACTTCTGATAAAATCCATCAGATTAAAGAGCTGAAAGAGATGCTCATAACTGCCCCTGTTCCAGCCCTACCTTCCCTAGAAAAGCCACTTCACCTTTTTGTTAACGTGAATAATGGGTTAGCTTTAGAAGTGCTTACCCAAGAGCACAGAGGCAACTGGCAGCCCATGCCTTCCTGTCAAAAGTTTTAGACCCAGTCACCTGTGGATGGCGTCAATGCATCCAGTCAAATGCAGCTAGAGCAGTATAGGTTGAAGAAAGTAAAAAGTTAACCTTTGGAGGAAAATTGACAGTAAGCACTCCCCACCAAGTTAGAACTATCTTAAATCAAAAAACAGAGAGGTGAATCACGACTCAAGAATTTTAAAGTGTAGGACTATTCTGTTAAAAACAAGATGATTTAACATTAACCACTGATAATTCACTCAACCTAGCAGGTTTCTTAACAGGGGATCTAAACCTAAAAAGGGAGCACACATGTTAGATCTAATTGATTACCATACAAAGGTCTGACCAGACTTAGGAGAAACTCCCTTCAAGACAGGGCGACTGAATTACATTCAGGTAGGAATGTATTCAGTAATTGATGGAAAAACTCTTGAAGAAGTAGAGTCAGGAAGATTGCCGAATAATTGGTCTGTGCAAACTTGTAAACTGTTTGCACTCAGCCAAGCTTTGAAACATTTACAGAACCAAGAAGGAACTATTTATACTGATTCTAAGTACACCTTTGGAGTGGCTCATACATTTAAAAAAAGTTGGACCGAGAATGATCTTATTAATAGTAAACGCCAAGACTTGGTCCACAAAGAACTAACTGTCCATGTCTTAAACAATCTCCAGTTGCCAGAAGAGCTAGCTATTGTACATGTCCCAGGGCATCAAATGACTTTTCCTTCCCAAGTCGAGGAAATAACCTTGCCAATCAAATAGCCAAACAAGCTGCCATTTCTTCTGAAACACCTGTCTTTCACTTAACTCCTTGCCTTCCTTCCCCTACCACAGTCCCCATTTTCTCTTCCACTGAAAAGAAAATCAATAAAATAGGAGCTAATGAAAACACAGAAGGAAAATGGATATTACCATATCAAAGAGAGATGTTATCCAAACCTCTCATGAGGGAGGTCTTGTCTCAAGTACATCAAGGAGCCCATTGGAGACCCCAAACCATGTGTGATGTGGTTTTCAGAGTTTATGGGTGTATTAGAATTTATATCCTAGCCAAACAGGTCACAGACAGTTGCTTAACATATAAAAAAATCACTCCTTCGGGGAAGAGACCCAGGGCTAAGACCATTCCAAAGTGTTGAAATTAACTACACTAAAATGCCCCCAATTGGTCGCCTGAAGTATTTATTGATAATAGTAAATCACTTTACTCACTGTGTAGAGACTATTTCCTTCTCAAGTGCAACTACTAGCAATGTAGTTATACAAGCGTTAATTGAAAACATCATACCCAGGTTTAGACTAATAGAAAACACTGATTCAGAACAATGAAACCCATTTCACGGCACATGTCATTAGAGAGTTAGCCCAGGTGCTAGACATAAAATGGGAATACCATGCCCCTTGGCATCCATCCTCTTCAGGAAGAGTAGAAAGAACTAACCAAACTCTAAAAAGTCACCTGACCAAATTAGTTCTAGAAACCCGGTTACCCTGGATTAAATATCTCCCCATTGCCTTGTTAAGAATCACAACCACCCCTCGAAAAGATGTCGGTTTATCCCCTTATGAATTATTTGGGAATTATTTTGAGCATAGGGGCCAGGAATAGTACTAATTCTAGAAAATGTGTTGGGCACAGGAAGACTGCCAACTATAAATTCAAATGAAATGAGTTAAGGGTTAACCCGAGTGATCTTTAGAAGAGAATGTTAAATCTCTTCCTGGTAAATTTTCTGAATAATTTCTTCTTTGGCTTTATGCAAGCATAACTGTGAGACCTACTCAACTAATTATGCTACTTTTTATTTTCCATTCACCAGGTGAAAGTATAGAGAAGAACATGTAAATTAAAACTTTACACATTAAAAATAATGAAATGGATGTATATGTATTCACTTGGCAACATATTCATAATATATTGCTGAAAGAAATAGACAAGAAAAATAACAATGTATACAGTACTATCTTGATTTTGGAACAGACCAAAGTCATATAAACTGTGTATGTATGTGTGTGTGTTTATAAATACATTAAAAAGTCTAGAAGATACTGTTGATAGTGGTTATACCCACAATAGGAAGGAACTCTGATACTTCTCCATTGTATGTTTTACAACAAGCATTACTATTTTCAAAAATGCAAACATTAAATAGATGAAGTCATTGCAAAGAAAAAGTCATTTTTGCAATGCCCTCACCACAGCATATTGTTAGAATGTCTAAAGTCAATGGGAAGGAAAGAATTTTAAAATTAGTAAGAGAAAAGTATCTAGTCACCTATAAAGGCAACCCTATCAGAATAAAAGCAGACTTTTCAGTGGAAATTTAAAAAATAAAAAATAAAAAAGGGAATCGGATGTCATTTTCAAAGTGCTAAGAAAAAAACCAAAACCAAAAACAAAAACAAACTGTCAGCCACAAACTTTACATCCTGACAGAATAAGATTCATAAATGAAGGAGAAATAAAGTATTTGCAAGACAAGCAAACGCTGAGGGAAAGTGTCACCACTAATCCAGTCCTACAGTAAATGCTCAAAGGGGTCTTCAACATAAAAATTAAAGATGGATATACAGTATCACAAAAACATAAAATATTAAACTCACAGTTCTTATAAAACAATCACAAAGGAGGAGGACAAAATAATCAAATGCCAACATGAAAGAATTTCATCAAAACATAAAGATAAAAAGACAGAGAAAAGAAAATAATTTATATAACTTAAAAACAACTAACAAAATAACAGGAAAAAAGCTTCATATATTATTATTAACTGTGAATGTAATGTAAATGAACTGAATTATTCAATTAAAAGATACATATTAGCAGAAGATTTTAAAACAGCAACAAAAACAACATAATCCAACTATATCCTGCCTATGAGAAACATATCTATCCCTAAAAGACACACATAGGCTAAAAATAAAAGAGTGGGAAAAGGTATTTCACACTACCAAAAGCAAGCAGGAGTAGCTATATATACATAAGATTAAAAAGACTTCAAATCAAAACAAGAAGATCATTATATAATGATAAAGGAATCAATTCAGCAAGAGATACAACAATCCTAAATATATATGTATCTTCTCTGACCATAATGGAATAAAACTGCAAATTGATAACAAGAGGAATTTTGAAAACTATACCAACAAATAGAAATATGTTCCTGAATGACCAGTGCGTCAAAGAGATTAAAAAGGAAATTTTTTAAAACTCTTGAAACAAATTACAATGGAAACACAACATATCCAAAACTTACATGATATGGCAAAAGCAGTACTAAGAGGAAAGTTTATACCTTTAAGTGCCTACATTTAAAAAGTAGAAAAACTTAAAAAAAACCACCTAATAATGCATATTAAAGAATCAGATAAGCATGAGCAAACCAAACACAAAATTCATATCAGAAATTAATAAAGATCACAGTAGAAATAAATGAAACTGAAACAAAAAAATATAAAAGATCAATGAAACACAAAGTCGGTGTTTTGAAAAGATAAACAAAATCAACAAACTCTTAGCCAGGCTAACTAATGAAAAAAAGAGGGAAGACTCAAATGAATATAATCAGAAATGAAAAAAAAAAAAAAAGACACTACAACTGATAACACAGAAACTCAAAGAATCATTAGAGGCCACTATGAGCGACTATATGCCAATAAGTTGGAAAATCTGGAAGAAATGAACAAATGACTAAACACATACAACCAACAGAGACTGTACCATAAAGAAATCCAAAACCTTAACAGACCAATAACAAATAATGAGATCCAAGCCATAATAAAAAGTCTCCCAGCTGGGTGTGGTGGTCCACGCCTGTAATCCCAGCACTTTGGGAGTCCAAGGTGGGTGGATCACGAGGTCAGGAGTTCGAGACCAGCCTGACCAACATGGTGAAACCCCATCTCTACTAAAATACAAAATTAGCTGGGTGTGGTGGTGCACGCCTGTAATCCCAGCTACTCAGGAGGCTGAGGCAGGAGAATAGCTTGAACCCAGGAGGCGGAGGTTGCAGTGAGCACAGATCGCATCACTGTGCTCCACCTTGGGCGACAGTGAGATTCCGTCTCAAAAAAATTTTTAAAAAGTCTCCCAGCAAAGAAAAGCTCAGGACCTGATGGCTTCACTGCTGAGTTCCATCAAACATTTAAAAAAGGGCTAATACCAATCCTACTAAAACTATTCTGAAAAATAAAAGAGGAGAAAATACTTTCAAACTCATTCTATGAGACCAGTATTACCCTGATTAAAAAAAAAAAAACAGACAAGACATATGAAGAATAAAGAAAACTATAGGCCAATATCCCTGATGAACATTGATGCAAAAATCCTCAACAAAGTACCAGCAAACTGAATTAAACAATACATTAAAAAGATCATTTGTTGTGACCAACTGGTATTTACCCCAGGTATGTAAAGATAGTTCAATATATGCAAATCGATCAATGTGATAAATCATATCCTCGGACTGAAGGACAAAAACCTTCCGTTGATATTGTAAAGTATTTGATGACATTTAACATCTCCTGATGATAAAAATCCTCAAAAAACCAGGTATACAAGGAACATATCTAAATACAATAAAAGCTATATATGACAGATCCACAGTTAATATCCTATGGAATGAGGAAAAACTGAAAGCCTTTCCTCTAAGATCTAGAACACAACAAGGATGCCCACTTTCACCACTGTTATTCAACATAGTACTGGAATTCTTGGCTAAAGCAATCAGACAATAAAAAGGAATAAAGGGCATCCAAACTGGAAAGGAAGAAGTCAAATTAACTCTGTGTGCAGATGATATGATCTTATATTTGGAAAAATCTGAAGACTCCACCAAAAAAACTATTCGAATTGATAAATAGTAAATTCAGTAAAATTCAGAAAATTGCAGGATACAAAATCAACAGCATTTCTATATACTAACAGTGAACAATATGAAAAAAAAATCAAGAAAGTAGTCCCATTTACAATAGCTACAAATAAAATAAAATACATAGGAATTAACCCAAGAAGTGAAAGATCTCTACAATGAAAACTATAAAACACTGATGCAAGGAACTGAAAAGAACACCAAAAAATAGATATTCCATGTTCATGAAATGGAAGAATCAACATTGTCAAAATATCCAGAATATCCAAATTAATCTACAAATTTAATGCAATCCTTGTAAAAATATCAATGACATTCTTCTCAAAAATAGAAAGAAAAAAAAAGGCCAGGCACGGTGGCTCATGCCTGATATCCCAGCACTTTGGGAGGCCAAGGCGGGCAGATCATGAGGTCAGGAGATCGAGACCATCCTGGCTAACATGGTGAAACTCCGTCTCTACTAAAAATAAAAAACAAAATTAGCCAGGCGTGGTGGTGGGCGCCTGTAGTTCCAGTTACTCTGGAGGCTGAGGCAGGAGAATGGCTTGAACCCGGAAGGCGGAGCTTGCAGTGAACCGAGACTGCACCACTGCACTCGAGCCTCGATGACAGAGCAAGACTCTGTCTCAGAAACAAACAAACAAACAAGAAAAGCCTAAAATTTATATAGAATCATAAAAGATCTAGGACAGCCAAACCCACTCTGAATTAAAAAAAAAAAAAAAAAAGTATACTAGCATAAAATCAGAATAGAGAACTCAGAAATAAATCCATATACCTACCGGAACACATTTTTGACAAAGATGCAAGGAATATACAATGAGGAAATGCCAATTTCTTCAATAAATGGTACTGGGAGAACTGGATCTCCATAAGCAAAAGAATGAAACTAGAACCATATCTCTCACCATATACAAGAATCAAATCAAAATGGATTCAAGACTTAAATTAAAACCTCAAACTATGAAACTACTAAAAGAAAGCATGGGGGAAATTATCCAGAACGTTAGTCTAAGCAAAGGTTTTTTTGAGTAATATCCCACAACCAAAGGAAACCAAAGCAAAAATAAACAAATAGAATCACATCAAGTTAAAAAACACCTGCACAGCAAAGGAAACAATCAACAAAGTGAAGGGACAACCAACAGAACAGGAGAAAATATATGAAAACTATCCATCTGACAAGAAATTAATAAACAGAATATATAAGGAGCTCAAGCAACTCACTAGCAAAAAATCTAATAATACAATAAAAAAATGGGCAAAAGGTCTGAATAGACAACTTCTCAAAAGAAGATATACAAACGTTAAACAGGTATATGAAAAAGTGCTCAACATCACTGATCATCAGAGAAATACAAATCAAAACTACAATGAGATATCATCTCACCCCAGTTAAAATGACTTTTTTCCAAAAGAAAGGCAATAGCAAATGCTGACAAAGACATAGAGAAAAGGGACCCTTTGTACAGTGTTGGTGGGAATATAAGTTAGTATAACCACTATGGAGAACAATATGGAAGTTCCTCAAAAAACTAAAAACAGATCTATCATATGATCCAGCAGTCCCACTGCAAAAGGAAAGAAATCACTATTTCAAAAAGATACCTGCATTCCTATGTTTATCACACAACTTTTCCACAATAGCAAATATATGAAAAAAAAACTAAGTGTCCATCAACGGAGATGGAGGGCTACGTAAAGAAAATACACACACACACACACACACACACATATATACACACACATACTATGAAACACTACTCGGCCATAATAAAGAATGAAATCATGTCTTTTGCAACAATATGAATGGAACCAGAGGCCAGGATCCTAAGTGAAACAACTCAGAAAGAGAAAGTCAAATATCGCATGTTCTCACTTACAAGTGGGAGTTAAACAATGGGTACATATGGACATACAGAGTGAGATAATAGACTCTGAAGATTACAAAAGATGGGTGGGAGGAAGGTGAGGGTTGCTAAATCACCTATTTGGTACAGTGTTCACTATTCAGGTGATGGGTACGCTAAAAGCCCACACTTCACCATTACATAATATATGCATGTAAGACATCTGCTCTTCTATCCCATAAATATATACAAACTTTTAAAATTTTACAAATAAACAAATAGATAAAGTGCCTGGCAAATAGTAGGTGGCCAATAAATGTCAGATTCTTTTATAAATATTTAATTATCAATTTTACTTGAATAAAAGAAAAGATACCCTTACTATCCTATGTATGAAGATTTTAGAAAAATTATTTCAGTCTAAGTTGAGGACGATGTCCTAATATTATTACCTGAAACTCTAGAAAAAAATCTGAAAACTTTAGGAAAATCTGACTTTAACAAAATCATTCCCTCCAAAAATGCTGCTTTTCTTATTAGTTAACCACAGGACCCATCATTATCTGTAGTTTGCAGTTAGCCTACTGTAGGAGCTTGAGTATTGGCCCTCTGCAATTTCTCAGTTAGTTGAAATCACCTGTGTGAACATCAGATAAATTTGTGGACATTTCTGTCTATTCATTTATTTTCATTTCATTTCTATGTATGTATAAATGTATGTTTCTATGTTAAATTGATACAACACTGCTTTTAAACTTGCGTTAATTATTTCCTGAAATATCTTGAAAGTAGTTTGTAATGACTATCTAATAGCCTACTATAGGGATATACATATCATTATTTGTTTAAGATTCACCTGTTGTAAGGTCTTCTAGGTTGTTTCCCAATTTTTTTTAAATTATTTATTCAGATTTAATTTATCTTGCATTTTCAAAGAAGCCAAGGAAATCCAGGTATGCATATTTGTTTGATTTTACAGAACAGACTGAGGTATAAGGCAAGAATTAACTATCTTTTAATGTCTTGAGTTCTTTATCTCATGTATGTTATTGCTAATTCGCTCACAATTTTAAGCAAATACTTTTTCCGCTGCTATAATTAAGTCACAATTCACAAAATGGAATGGATTTCCCAATCTGAATAAAAAACAAGACTTTTACTCCTAAACTATATAAACAGCACTATGTGTGACTACTGCCATTCACAAACTTGGATGCTGAAGTTCATTCAACCATCTGTTAAAAGGAACATTTGAACAATTCCAACAGGAAACAAAGATAAATCTCCAAGTCATCCAATACAACAGAAACCCAAAACTAAGAATGCTGACTACTCTCTTCCAAGAGTGAAGAATGGGCCTCATGTCACACAAGACACTGGAAGCTAATGGATGGGGCCCTGGAAGGTGCACTGACCCAGACCCCCTCCCACTGGCCCTGGCGCAATGCGTGCTCGGACTCACTCTTCCCCCTCTCTCAAAGCCCATTCATGCAGGAGTGAGTAGGAAAAGTGAGGTCCTCCACTGATCTTTAGCATATGGTACAGGACTTTCACATAGCTGGTTTCAATGAGGGCCCTTGGACCCCACAGGAACTCGTAGCATGCAGGATCACTGCTGGGCACCTGCTGGTACTCCAGGTAGTTTTCCCGCACAAAATTTTGGGTGAGCAGCTTCCTGGGATCCGCGAAGATACCGTGCTGCCTCCCCTCAAACACCTCCAACACACTCAGCTCCTCCCAGATTTTCTCCTCAGGGGCACAGTCGCCCTCTTTTGCGATTATGGCCAGGACGATTATCAGGGGGCCTGTCTTGGGCATGATCTGATTGTCACCCAGCAGGCCATCGTAGGAGAGGCCCAGGCAGGTGACAAAGATGTACAAGTGGCCGATTAGGTCCACTTCCATCAGCTCGATGCCAAAGACCAGCTGCAAGGAATCAGAGGCTTTGCTGAAGATCACAGGAAAGAAGTACTGGCAATTTCTCATGACACTCTCCAGCATTTCTGCCTTTGTGACTGGCTCCCTTGCTCGATACTTAAGGAGTAGAAAATGAACCAACTCAGCCACTTTCCTACTGAGTGCTGCTTGGAAGCTGGACTCCAGGTCAGGAAAGGCGCTTGGCCCCTCCTCTTCTTGGTTGCTGGAGTCCTCATCAGATTGGCTCCAGAGAGTGTAGCTGATGGTAGTGGGGAGGGTGGAGGCTCCTGAGGACTCTGGGGAGGACCTAGTGACTCAGCAGCAGGCACCTCCCCCGAGTGACTTCCACTAAAATAGAAGAGAAGGAGGCAGTCTCCTGCTCCTCAGTAGCAGGAGCCTGTGCACCCACCAGGCCCAGGGCCTCTCCCTGGGCTTCAAGGCCTTCTTCAGTCTTGTAGTGTTGACTCCTCTGCTCAGGAGGCATGCTGACTCTGGTCAGGGCAGCAGGCGGGAGTGTGGGCAGGAGCTGGGCAATGGAAACCTACAGGCAGATCTTCTCCTTCCGTGCCCCTCCGGGGGCCTCTGGTCCTCCTTGTCAGCCTGTCCCCTCAGAACGTTGCCTCCTCACCAAGCCTGGGCCTGCTTCCCTCCACCAACATCAGGCCATTGCCTGTTTCCCAATTTTTACATTATAATGATAATGAAAATGTAATAATTATCTTTATAGGATATCCTCCTTAGAATATCAACTCATAAACTTCATCTAACTTTTCCTCATATGGTGTGTTTCTCTTATTGATTCACTATTTATGACACACTCTCCTATATTAAGTTCTTTAACATTCACTAGAGTTTATTTCCAGGTGCTGTAGCAATCAGAATATTGTTTCACTCATTGTCTATAATATATTTTACGTTAGAGTATTGTACTTTTTCTTATTTTTGTATTATTCTAGATGAGTTTTAGAATAGTTTTATAATATTACCCCAGCCTCAAAAGAAATGTCATGAAAGTTTGATTAGACATAAGGCTTGCAGTCTTAATACAGAAAGAGCACTTAAAAATTAGCAAAGTTGGTCAGGCACGGTGGCTCACGCCTGTAATCCTAGCACTTTGGGAGGCCAAGGTGGAAGGATCACAAGATTAGAAGATCGAGACCAGTCTGACTAACACGGTGAAACACCGTCTCTACTAAAAATACAAAAAATTAGCCAGGCGTGGTGGCAGGTGCCCGTAGTCCCAGCTACTTGGGAGGCTGAGGCAGGAGGATGGCGTGAACCTGGGAGGTAGAGCTTAAAGTGAGCCGAGATCATGCCACTGCACTCCAGCCTGGGTGACAGAGCAAGACTCTTGTCTCAAAAAAGAAAAAAAAAAAGTAAAGTTTACTTTTTGAGATTCTGATCCTATATATGGTATATATATTATAAAGGTTTTTACCAGGTGTCATTTCTCTTCTAATTTTATGGTGTTTTATTTTTTGTAAATTTAGATATATAATAAAAATGCTTTCCTTTTCAGTACTTGTTATTTCTGTCATTTTTAGAAAAGCCTAGTCCATATCAACCGTATACAAAATACTTGCCAACATTTTCCTCTACTACATTTATGGTTTCATTTTTGAAATACCAAGTTTCTAAACTATGTAGAATTCTGATAAAAGGTATAAGAGAGGATTAAAAATACTTTTAAACAAATGGTTTAATAATTATTGGAATGTTCTACTGAATACTCCATGTTTTGCCAACTAATCTGAAACACCACATTAATCATAAAAATTCTTATATGCTTGATTCTATTTTTGGTCTATTCATTTCATTTTATTCTGGCCCCAATACACTGTTCAACTAAAATTATTGCAGTTTTAAATTGAGTATCTGCAGGAGCAGGCATCTTCTTCCCAGAGTGTCTTTCAAACATTCTTCCACATTTACATTTCCAGATGCTTTCCAAAAAAAAACCCAAACATGTTTAATAATATGCTTATGAAATAAAGAAACAACAAAGTAGAATCTCTTATTACAGAGGAGATTTCCAACTTCTACCACAATATATGCACAAGCATTCAACAGATTTTTTGGGGTGGAAAGAGTCAAAAACTCACAAACTGGGGTGCAGTGGCATGATCTTAGTTCACTGAAGCCCCAGTCTCCTGGACTCAAGTGGTCCTCCCACCTTGGCCTCCCAAAGTAAATAGATTTGTTTCAAACTTACTGCAGTTGCCACTCTATTTCCTGATAGGGGTCGTATCCCAGAAGGAGGCCTTCCTGTTAATCCAACTCCACCTCTTGAAACAGGGCGAGCTGCTGAAGATTTGTGATAGCTGGCCATTGTTTCTTTACTTTAATCACTGTTTGGAAGCAATAAACAGTTCAATCCTTTGATGTCTTCTCTAGCAAGACAATAATAACCCATCATACACTTACATTTAATTCACAATTGTTCTTGCAAGCTGCCATTCTGTGTACCACTACAAGGTTAACTTTGTTCAAATTTGACATCGTGCTCCATTTAGAACTATGAGATTGTTTCTTGCAACATTCCTTCCTCATCTTCCTATTATCTTACCAAAATGCAAGCCTCTGTAGTTATCTATTTCTTTAGTATTCTCATCCTATACTCTAGTAAGTTTTCTCTCCTGTCACAGCCAACATCTTTCTTTGCTCTTAATCTTTTCTCTGCATTTTCTGGTCCACAATTAACTCTCTTATATTCTGGATCTTGTTACAAATACTTTCTATTTTCTTAACTTTAACAGAATCTTGGCTTCCACTGAGAGTAACACTTTCAGTAGTCCATGTGTTTTAGCTTCCTGTCCTCTTTTAAAGCAAAGGAAGTGGCACTTTTCTTGCTCCCCAATGTCACTTTCAAAATATTCTTCCACACCTTTAAAAAAATAAACAAGAGGCCAGGCGCAGTGGCTCACGCCTGTAATCCCAGCACTTTGGCAGGCCGAGGAAGGTGGATCACGAGGTCAAGAGATCAAGACCATGCTGGCTAACACAGTGAAACTCTGTCTCTACTAAAAATACAAAAAATTAGCTGGGCGTAGTGGCAGGCGTCTGTAGTCCCAGCTACTCGGGAGGCTGAGGCAGGAGAATGGTGTGAACCCAGAAGATGGAGTTTGCAGTGAGCTGAGATTGCACTACTGCACTCCAGCCTGGGTGACAGAGCGAGACTCCATCCCTGAAAAAAAAAATAATAATAATAAAATAAAATAAAATAAACAAGATTCACTTCCTCTGAGGATCCGGGAATGCAACAATATTGCCTTGATCTTTCCTGGTTGCTGGTAATTAGTGACTTCCTAATCTCTCCTCTATCTTTACTAAAGTCTTTTGTACCTAGTTCACAGCTTCTCTATTCTAATCTCACCATCATCCTGGATGACTTCCATTTGGATACTAGATCCAACACCTAACATTCCAGCTTCACAGTTCCCTTACCTCAACTTTAGCAATGATCTTAACTCCATTTCAGTCATTCATAGCCACGGCAATACATGGAGCTTGTCATCATCTGGAATTGCTTCATCTCAAACATCTTAATTGAAATACTCTATTCTTGGGTCTTCTCTCCTTCTACTCTTTTCTCATCTTCATTCCTGCTACACCTGCCTTTAAACCATTTCCTTAATTCACTCATTTTCTCCCAGTTTATCAGCCCTCTCCTTTATTCATCAGAATATAATATTATTTAAAATTGTCTCATAATTTAGAGTAGTAGTTTTCAAATTGTTGGTCACTTCCATTAGTGAGTTCTGAAAACAATTTTGCAGGTTATGACCAAGATACTAAAATGCGAAATAAAATTTAAACAAAAAGAGTTCACTGAACATACAAAGGGTAAACATTGTTTCAGTAAATTTTTGTTTCAGCTATATTTACATAAATTTACACATATGTGTTTACTAGGCTACAATATAAAAATGTATGTCCTATTGTAGGTCATATAAAATAGTTACGAAGATACTTATTTAGAGAGAGAGAGAATATGGAGAAAAAGAGAATAGTATCCAAGATTGTCCTGAGGAACATCAATACATACAGATCACACAGAAGAGGAAAATCTAGTATGAGAGAATGAAAATTAAGGCCCAGAAAGCAAAGAAAAATACCAGGAGTGTATGTCAGAGATGCCCAGAGAAGGCAGGAACAAGCCATGCCATTTACAGTTGGACATTCAAGTAAGATGAAAACTGAAATATCCAATGGAGTCCCCATCCAAGAAGTCACTAATGATACCCTGACAAGGGTGGTTAAGAACTCTCTTCCTTCTCTCATGAAATTAGTGTCTCACGAGCACCATCAACTAATTTGTATCCTGGAACTCTTCTCCACCCATCTGGCAAAATCAGAAACCCTTCTCCACATCCAACCTGAAGTGCTGAACATTGCTGGTGGAAATCATACAACTGTACAGACTGGGGTACTGCAAAGTGATAGTCACAAATCTTAGTTGGACCCTCATTTCAGAAAGTATTTAGCCTTGTTAAGATACCTCTCTACTTGATAATTCTCATCCTTAACTACTTTTCGATCTCTGTTCCTGCCACTCTTAGCAGATGACTCATTTAAGAAAATTACAACTTGAACTCCATCACCTTTGGGGCACATAAACTTCTCTACATCCATTCTGCCCTCCTATCTCAACAGCCATTCCTTCTCTCATTCAAGATCAATCTCTACTCTGATTTACCCTTGATCCCATCTTCTTTGTGGCATTACACTCACTGCTACCAATATCTTTAAACTTTCTCCTTTCCTTCAGTCTGTTACCATGTTCAATTCTTTTCTACCTTCAAAGACTTATTTCTTGACCCTGCAACCACCTCTATCTAACTGTCCCATATATCCTTCCCTTATGCAGCCAAATTCTTATGAATAGCTTATATCCGGCCGGGCACAGAGGCTCACGCCTGTAATCCTAGCTCTTTGGGAAGCTGAGGTTGGCGGATCATGAAGTCAGGAGATCGAGACCATCCTGGCTAACACGGTGAAACACCATCTCTACTAAAAAATACAAAAAGTTAGCCGGGTATGGTGGCAAGCACCTGTAGTCCCAGCTAATCGGGAGTCTGAAGCAGGAGAATGGCGTGAACCTGGGAGGCGGAGCTTGCAGTGAGCCGAGATCGAGCCACTGCACTCCAGCCTGGGCAACAGAGCGAGACTCCGTCTCAAAAAAAAAAAAAAAAAAAAAAAAAGAATAGCTTATATCCACTATTTTCTACTGCTTCGTTTCCCACTATCTCCTGGATTGCTACTGTTTGATTCAAATGACCATTGCCAATACTGCCAGTGATGTAAATGTCATCCTACTTTACTGGTGCCCACATTTATATGAAATATCTCCATGACACTTACCTCTCTTCTGGTTCTTCTGTCTCCTTGAGACAGAAATGCTTATATAGAGCATTTTCTAAGATACCATCCACCATCTTTTTCTTTTCTCTCTCTAAACTCTCCTTGGCCCACTTATCCACACTGAGGGTTTTAACAATTAATAACTGATTCCACACAATTTCATATGTTCAGCCCTTATTTTAGCACTCAGCTTGTGGTGTTTATATCCAAATAATAACATCTCCACTTAGACATCTAAATGTTTCAAAATAAACATATATAATCCAAACTCATTATCAGCTCCGCAAAATTTGTCCTTCCTCTTGGTATCACCTCCTAGTCACAGAAGTCAGAAACTTAGTCCCTGATATCTCCCTCTCCCTCACTTCCCATGGCTGATCACATAGTTCTACTGAGTTTGTTTTATTTAGTTCTACTGATTTTGTTAATAAGTGTTTAACAGGTACTTTACTCTCTATTCCTACAGCACTGGCCAATTCAGGGCATCACTGACTCAAGTGGACTATTATACCAGCCTCTTAAGTGGTCCCCTGGCTTAACACACATTTTGCCTGTTACTTTCTCAGGGAATCCTTCCATGACCAGTCCATAACTGGTCTTGGAATCTTCGTCTTCTTCAATTTCAGTGTATAGACCTGTTCTATGTGCTACCATGCATCCTGTGTATTTCTTTATTCCAGAAGCTATCACACCACTTGAAATGATCTGCTTAAGTATTTCTTGCCCTTTATGGCAAGAGCTGAACCTTAATCATCTTCATATCCCCAACATCTGTCTCAGTGACAAGCAAAAACTTTGTTCTCTTTTGTACCTTTTAAATTTCCTCCTACATAAAGCTATTGCCAATTACAAAAATTTACTAAATTGTTAAAAAGCAAACAAAGCATGTGTTGGACTAAAATGATTTCTTTGTTTCTACACTGTATGTCCGGTACTACTTTTCTGACTTCTCTTAGCATTATTCATAATCAGTCCTTGGATTGCTTCTATCCTTTCTACAATCATGCATCTTTGTAACTCCAGCTACGTGCATGGCTCACTAACCAATGTCTACAGTTCTGCCCTTTCAACTGGGCACCAATTTTGAGTTTTCAATTGTTTATCTGAAATTTCCATTCAGATCTCTCATTTGAATATGTTCACACCAATCTTCCTGACCCCACTAGCTCCCTGATTCTAATTCCTTGCCATTTTGAACTCTATGTAGAAAGCAAAAGAATTTCAAATGAAAAAAGTAATTTCATGAAATGACTGTTTGAAAAGGAAGACAGGGTGTATGATCAAAATGGTTTTTCCACAAGAAAACGAGTACAATAAACATCTCTTTCCAGTAGAAAAGATACTACTCTAGGTTTCCTGCTAACTTTGAGAAAATGTACAACATACAGAAATTTCACCCAATTTTCTTTTCCACCGCTTTACTGTCGCGAAAAAAAAAAAAAAAAAAAAAAAAGCTTACCATTATATTATTACCACTGGGATTAAGAGGGGGACATTAGCAACAAATATACCACTAACTCCGGGGTTATTCAATCAAAGAGTCACACAATTTCCAGTTATTCACACAATCAGAGAGGCAGCCTGACCTCTGGATCCAGAAAAATTAGCGATACAAACTAGTGCTGACAAAGTTAGCAGCTGCATAATCTTGCCACCTTACTTGACCCCTCAGGATTTCATCTTCTGTAAAACAGAAAGGTGACAAGCTCTACCTTGCAGAGCTGTTGTGAAGATAAGTATTAAATTTAAAACATCTGGCTTCTAATTATTATTCTGTCATTATCCTCCCTAAGTCAACCGTTCTCACACGTGAAAAAGTGGAAAGTTGCTAACTGCCCGCACTGTGATCAACAGACAGAAATAAATCCCTTGCACTGTAACAGGTAGAAATCTATTTCTTTGACTAAAATCCTTTAGCCCATCGTGGTCCTTCCCTCCGCTCTGTGCTTGGCGGGTCTCCTGCGGGGAGCGGGGTCGTGGGGGGTGGGGGGGATCGGGCTGTTGGAGGAGGTCTGTTCTCACCCTTCACCCGACTAGAATTGGTACATGCCTGGACCGATGGTAACAGCTAAGACCCAGAGTTAGAATTTGTTTTGTTTGGAGCGTATCAGCATCTCCAAGGCAAGAGAACAGACGTGGGAGGGAGGGAGGAAGAGATGGGACCCGGGGTTTCTCACCTCCGCCGGCGCGGAATGGGGGCGCTCGCCCGACTCGCGTGTGCCCTAACTTCTTTCTGAGACCCACGCGCAGTTTTCCTCGGGTCTCAGGCCTACCCACTAGCGGCCGTGCGCCGCGGCGTATCCCGGCAACGGGGGCGGGATAGCGGAGGCTCCTCATCCTGCGTGACCAATCCTCCGCCTCAGCCGCTGGTTACACGCGGAGCTCTCGCGAGAATGGAAGACTGATGTTTGTTTATTCACCACTCTTCAGAGATTTTTGGAAGAAGTGGAAAAGTGCTGGGCGGCCGGAAAACGTTTTTATGTGAACGTTTGGTTTTCTTGATAATAAGAGCAACCTCTGTGTGCCTTACCTGAAGTAACTCTAGCGAGTTTTGCTATGTCCCTCTGTAACCTCACGTCGGCTAACGTGTAACAGGTTACATTTGAAGTTATTACGTGGTAGGCAGCACTGTGCAATTTTCTAAATTCCTAATTAGTGGTAGTTTTCCTCCCTATTAGGACTGCATAGCGTACACAATGCATCATGACATATGGATGCGATTCTGGTACCAGCTGTTCTGTTCCTCATTTCACCAGAAGCTTTGCGTCTTTAAGCTTCCTTTCATTAGAATTTGGATCCAAGTTTGTGGGGAAGACTGTGAATTCAATGGAAAGTGTCTTTTTTTTTTTTTTTTTTTTTTTAATTTAAGAACTACTTCATCTCAAATCCCACTTCTCTAATAAAATAACTTTTACTGTATGTTTCCTTCCGGTCTTCATAGATAGAGCTTAAATGTGATTGCATATGTATTGGGATTTTCACATTATTTTACACATTATTTCCAACTTGCCTGCCCTCAAGGAGTTAAAAATCACTACAAAATGAGATTATATCATGTGGCTGAATTCCCCCTTAGTCTGTGAAACATTTTCATGTAATTATCTCATTAGAGCCCACCCTATTTGCAGTGGCCATTTGTCATCCTTTTGGCAGAGTTTCTCCCTTACCTTGCCCCCAGACACCCTTACAGGAACTTAAAGTGACAGATACTGGCTTTCCTAGTCTTCCTTATTACTGGGACATGAGTATTATTGCTTGCTAGACTCTCCAATCTAATTTGGTGGACCCAACTCAAACTTGAATGACAACCAGAAGCAGGACTTCAGAGTCTGTTGAAGTAAGGGTGACAGCCACGGTAACTACATCGTTTCCGAGACTGCAAAGTTCTATCACCAGCAACCAATGTCCAGCATCAGTGTGTTGGTGCAGGCTGCAGTGTTGGTACCCAGAGGCTTTATTGGGAGGAGAACCTCTAGCTTGTTTCTTCAGCTTCTGGAAGAGTCTGTGAGCTGCTTGATGTCCTTTAATAAATTCATTTTCAGCTTTTATATCATTTATGGATGATTTCTGTTTCTTGCACTTAAGGACCCTGACAGATATTAACAGTTGAAATTGGCAGAACAGATACTATTATCCAAGTTTTAAAGAGATTAAATAATACACTTAAGCTCATTTGGGCAATAAGTATTGATCCCTGTCCCCATATCTTTTTCATGACGAAAAAGGAATAGAGAATAGGAATATATATCACTTATTCACTCACCTCTGAGCTTCCTGAGAGTAGGCACCATATCTTATTTGACTTTGGATCATTATGTATTAGGTTCTGTTGCTTTTAAGGTTATATCAAATTATAATTAGGTTATATCAAGTCATAATTTGGTTAGTATTCAGGTTATGTCAAATTGTAAGTTTATTGTAAGACTACTTGTGTATCAAGTTCCTTTCTGTCTCTAGTCCTTTTCACTGCAATTCTCTCTTCCTGGAATCTTTGTCCCTCTGCTTTTCACTGTCCAAAGTCCTGTTCATCATTCAAGTCTTAACTCAAATGTCTTTTATTAGAGAGGTCTTCTTCTCTGACAGTCCATACTAGATTAGTGCTCCAACTCCTTCTGGTCTCCCACCTCATTATATGTCCTCAATGCACCCTGTACTATTCCTGTTAGAAGGTAAACTTTGGCACATTAAAATTTTAAAGAGCTTGTTTGAACAGACAGCAATTCATGAATTGGGCAGCTCCAAATCATAAGTGGTTTGGGGCTCCTCCAGAGGTAACTGAAAGCTTTCAGAGAGTAAATGCAGAGCATAGCAAAGAAATTATTTGATTGGTTAAAGTTTGAGCAGTTGCCTTATTTGGACTGTTCTTGTGGCAAGTTCAAGACAATATAACTGATGACTAGTGGGCCACTTGTAATTCCATTTTAAGTTTCAGTTTCCTTATGTAGGAACTCAGTGCATTAAAGCGACCAGTCTAATGACCTCCAATTTAATTATTTAAATACTAGGTATCACTCATTATAACTTGCAGTTATATATTTATTTTTGTTGTCAAAGATAACAAACCCTGACAGGACACATTTTTATCCATAATTTACTACTGCAATAGGGAAAATAGTCCAATGTGAAAGGAATTCAACCTTGATTTGTACAGCAGTGATTGGATGTTTTAAAGGGAGAATGACGGAGTAGGGAAGGAGGCAAGTGGGTACTCAGTAGAGTCAGGGGCAATAAGGCCCAATGAAGAGGATACCACGTGGTACTGAATATGGCCAGTTATGCTTATGTAGCCCAGGGTGCACAGAAGAAAAACGTTAACAAAATAACTCAAAAATGTCTTTGTAGGATGTGTGTTGGTTTTTTAAGAAAGTAAACTTTTTGGCCAGGTGTGGTGGCTCATGCCTCTAATCCCAACACTTTGGGAGGCCAAGGCAGGAGGGTCACTGAGGCCAGGAGTTCAAGACCAGCCTGGGCAACATAGTGAGACCCCCCCCCCCACAGAAAACAAAAATGAATTTTAAAAAAGAAAAGAAACTTTGAGGAGTGACATCATTAAGTTATTCTACTATAAAATAGAGAAAAGTTAGTGAACTTACTAGTGAATATGTACATCAACTAAGATTTTGGATACACTGGTAGGAGTGTCTATTGAAAGAAGATGGCTATAGACATCCAAATGCACATGTCCTTTGACCCAGTAACTTCACTTCTAGGAAGTCAGCATATATTCACACTGAATTCATACATATAAATGACATATGCTCATTGTCCAAGGTTATTTCTTTGAGCAGTACATGTTACAGAGAAAGATTAGGAAAAAAATCAAACAACACTGAATTAATAATGCTACAGTTATAAAATCACATGAAATTTGGCCATCTATAAAAAACGATGCTCCTTGTATACTGATATTGCAGAGGCTGACTATGAACCCCAGAGCTGGTATAAAAATATTTTGGCCAGGTGCGCTGGCTCACGCCTGTAATACTAGCACTTTGGGAGGCCAAGGTGGGTGGATCATGAGGTTAGGAGATTGAGACCATCCTGGCTAACATGGTTAAACCCCGTCTCTACTAAAAATACAAAAAATTAACCGGCGTGGTGGCAGGTGCCTGTAGTCCCAGCTACTCAGGAGGCTGAGGCAGGAGAATGGCGTGAACCTGGGAGGCGGAGCTTGCAGTGAGCCGAGATTGCGCCAGAGAGTTCCTTATCTGACTAAAGGCAAAATTTCTGGGGAATGATGCTACCATAAATCCCCTAACTTATGGCCTTGAAGAAGCTGGCAACACCACTCCTAACCGTATAGATGAACACAGACTTTCTTATTTGTTCTCCTAAAAGTCAATGTTTCTATTTTTTTCCCTGTAAAAGCTGTTTCTCCCCCACCATTTTCCCTACTTAATGATGTAAGCCTTAAAGTTTAACAATTTGACTAGCCAGCTGCTGCTTTTGTTGGCTGTTTTATGCATAAGAAATTGGTATTTTTCTCCTGTTAGTCTGTCTTTTGTCAGTTTAACTCATAGGCCCTTGAAAAGTGAACATGACAGGGTAGAGGAAAAGTTTTCTTCTTCCCATACAATATGGAAAGTTTTCCAAGATATATAAACTAAGGTGAATAAGTATTCAATGCTAACATTTTCTTGCATCTGTATAAACAATCTTTGGGAACAACACAAGAAACTGATAAGCCTCCAAAGAGGAAACTGGGTGGTTAGGGTTTGAAAATGTGCATCCTTTACATCTTTTGAATTTTAAACCAAGGAATGCATTATTAATACTTTTTAAAAAATAAACTTTTGGCCAGGCACAGTGGCTCACGCCTGTAATCCCAGCACTTTGGGAGGCCAAGGCAAGTGGATCACCTGAGGTCAGGAGTTTGAGACCAGCCTGGCCAACATGGTAAAACATGTCTCTACTAAAAATACAAAAATTATCCGGGCGTGGTGACAGGCACCTGTAATCCCAGCTATGTGGGAGGCTGAAGCAGGAGAATTGCTTGGACCTGGGAGGCAGAGGTTGCAGTGAGCCAAGATTGCGCCATTGCACTCCAGCTTGAGGACAAGAGTAAGACTTCATCTCAAAAAAAAAAAAAGTTAAAAAAATAAATAAATAAACTTTCAATAAGGGGACGATAAAAATAATAATGAATATTCACGTTAGCCATCGTTCAATGAATTATGTAATTATCTAGACAATATTTCAAAGTATATGAAAAGAAAGGATAAAGTGTCCTTAAATGTTTAACAAAAAAACTTATTAAAAGCCAAGAAAAAAGCTTACTAAATGTATTAGCACTAGAAGAATGTTTTCTCCTTTTGGGCACCAAAACTTGAAAACAGCAATTATCTTTTGGGATATTGAAATGTATTAGCTTTGAAACATTTTCTGTAATGTTCTACAGGACTGACAAGACAAATATAATTTAGAAGCTGATAACCATCCTTAAAGATGAAGTTGATATTTCACTTTTTTTTTTTTTTTGAGACAGAGTCTTGCTCTGTCGCCCAGGCTGGAGTGGAGTGGCGCTATCTCGGCTCACTGCAACTTCTGCCTCCCAGGTTCAAGCGATTCTCTTGCCTCAGGCTCCTGAGTAGCTGGGACTACAGGTGCATGCCGCCGTGCCCAGCTAATTTTTTGTATTTTAGTAAAGACGGGGTTTCACCCCAGGCTGGTTGCAAACTCTTGAGTTCAGGCAATCCACCCACCTCAGCCTCTCAAAGTGGTAGGATTACAGGCGTGAGCCATCGCGCCCAGTCCATATTTCACATTTTATGGGTTTTTTTCTTATATATCTATGGACTTTCTTTTTTCAAGATTCACCTTATGGGGGACATATCTGCAGCCTAAGTTTTCTAAGATCTGCACATGTAACATTTCTATCATTTTCCCAATGCATTTTAATATTTTATTTCACGTATGTATTGTGCTATAGTAGCCCAAAGTTTTGGCACCAGAGTCTATGTGTTGAATTTTAGTTAAAAAAAAAAAGCTAAACAATATTCTTTAACCATCACTTTCACACACAAGTCAAGTATCACTCCTGTTACAATTCCTTTCTTTAGTTTGCCTGGGTTTTCCTACTAAGTTGCCAGGCCTGAATCATATTGACCCCAACTTCATTCCTGTATAATCTGCATTAATGCTATTCTTCAGTGCATTTAGGGCTTTTTAAATCAAATTATAATGAAAACATCACGTTGAGAACATGAACTGCAATGTTTACCTCAATTTACACAAACTGTGATGTTTAGTCCAGCTACCCAACTATTCCATGCATTTTCTCTGAGAGAACTGTCATTGTAGACATTTTTCCTTCATGCCTTCAGACATATGGGAGGGGGGGATCCAGAATTGTTATTTGTATGCAGACAGACAGTTGAAATAAACTATTTGTTTTAAACCTTTAAACTGCTAAACACATAAACACATTATAATTATTTTTAAAGTATCAAGAACCCAATTTAGTGTTCACAGAACTTTAGTCCCAGCTGTACTACGTTCTAGTTATGTGACATTAAAATAGTTATTTCAGTTATTCATTAATTCATTAAGGTAACCAATAACATCTATTGAGCATTAAACTCATATCAAGCTGTTAAAAGACAACACACATTAAAGTATTAAAGAGTTCAGTTGAGCAGACAGTGATTCATGAATTGGGCAGCACCAAACCCCAAGTGGTGAAACTCCACCTAGGGGCACTTAAACTACTTTTGCAGAATTATAACTAAGGAGAGAAATCTAACATGACTGACTCCATTTTGCTTAAAACCTCACAGGCTAGACTAGTTTTTGTTGTTGTCATTTTATTGTTAGTTTGTTTTTTGCTTATTCTAGTGTGGAGGCTAAAATAACTATGCCAGGAATTTGGTTTATAGTTAAACTTTGAAGCAAGGAAAAGTGACCTCCCACAACTCCTTGTATGGAGATTGAAGCTACATTCATAAGACAAGATTAGAACTATGGTAGAGGCTTGAACTTTGCTAAAGAGTAGTCATGCTTAAACAATAACTTGGCATTGTTTGATTAGCTTGCTTTTCTTTTTTCTTTTTTCTTTTTTTTTTTTTTTTTTTTGAGGCGGAGTCTCTGTCTGTTGCCAGGCTGGAGTGCAGTGGCTCAATCTCAGCTCACTGCAACCTCCGCCTCCAGGGTTCAAGTGATTCTCCTGCCTCAGCCTCCTGAGTAGCTGGGACTATAGGTGCATGCCACCACACCTGGCTAATTTTTTGTATTTTTAGTAGAGACAAGGTTTCACTGTGTTAGCCAGGATGGTCTTAATCTCCTGACCTCGTAATCCACCTGCCTTGGCCTCCCAAACTGCTAGGATTACAGGCGGAGCCACCTCGCCCAGACTAATTAGCTTGCTTTTCTATAGAGCCTTCTGCTCTGGAGTCATGTAACCAGAGGTCACAAGACTTGTAACTTCGCCCACTACTCCTACAGATAACATTACTATTGTGAAACCTAATTAACTGGTCTTTGAGATATTTTTCAAATTTAGCATTTTGGCAGACCAACAGACACAACCTGGAACCCCACTCGTCAGAAATGACTCAGGTTCAGGAAGATAGTTCTGACACCCCTGTGATTCATCCTTGACCCAATCAATTAGCATTTCCCATTTCCTAGCCTCCTGCCCACCAACCCATCCTTTAAAAACCTAGCCTCTACATTCTTGGAGGTGGATTTGAGAAATATCTCCCATCCTCCTCGCTCGGCTGGGCCTGTGATTATTCATCTTTCCCTGCTGCAACATTTGTAGTTCTCAGTGCACTGGTTTTTTGGAAGGCAGCAGGTAAGAACACAGTTGGCCAATTACAGCATGAGGGGGAAACTTTTATAAGGGGTTGGTGGAAGCAAGACTAAGAAAATATACTTACTTGATTGGTTAAAGTGGAAAGTCCATAGTTAGAGATTTGTCTGTTTCTGTTAGTTAAGCTTCATTTTACTGTTTACATTGAGTTGGGCTCCAGAGCTGGAGCTATCTCAACCTAATGGCCTCCAAATTAACATTTTTTAAACGAGGCAAATTCTTCATGTGTGAAATAGGAATAATAATACTATCTACCTTGTAGGGTTATTGTGAGAACTAAATGAGAGACTGTGAAAATTGGTAAACTGAATACTATACAAAGTTGGAAAACATTTCCTGTTATATAGGAGGCAGTAAACTAGATGGTTAAGATTCATGCAAAATAAAAAGTCTTGATAATAATAAAATGTAGTCCGGTAGAAAAGACAGACATAAAAGAATATATTAGAATGCAGTAAATACTATATTGACAACAAATAAAACTGCATTGGTTCCCCAGAGGAACTAGAAGAAACCAGAAGATAAACTGGTGTTGAACTATGACAGATGGAGAAAGTGGAATTCTAAGTTAAAAAAAAAATGCATGTACAAAAAGCATAGAGACATGGACAGCATACAGTATAATACGTTCAGGGAATGGTGACAAATTCGAAATGGCTAGAGTAAGAGAGATAACAGAGGGAGATGAATCTAGTAAAACAGATTAGCGAGATTGTGTGAAAGGCCCTATGTAATGCTGTACTGTAAGAATGGAAAGCCAGCCGGGCGTGGTGGTTCACGCCTATAATCCAGTACTTTGGAAGGCAGAGGCCGACAGATTACGAGGTCAAGAGATTGAGACTAGCCTGGCCAACATGGTGAAACTTCGTTTCTACTAAAAATACAAAATTTAGCTGGGCGTGGTGGTGCGCTCCTGTAGTCCCAGCTACTCGGGAGGCTGAGGCAGGAGAATCGCCTGAACCCGGGAGGCGGAGGTTGCAGTGAGCCGAGATCGCGCCACTGCACAAACAAACAAACAACAACAACATGGAAAGCCATCAGAGGTTGTCAAGCAGATAAAAAACAATAAAGCGTGTATTTCAGAAATATATTTTAATGTGTAGGATTGGCTGGAGAGAAGGGGTAGAAAGGCTAGAGAAAAGTTGAAATAATTTAAGTAAGACTAATTGGTAGAGATTTCTAACAGATAGCTGGAAATACAGATCTAGAGTTTGGAAAAGACAATATGGGAACACAGCTTTAGAAATAAGCAAAGCAGTAAATAATCCACCCAGGGAGGGGATATGGTAGCAAAGAAGTATCCAAAGGCAACATTTCAAGAATGATCTCCCAAACCAGGAGAAAAGTGATTCCAAACCTAGAGTGGGAGTTTTAGGAGGGGAGAAGTCAGAAAAGTGTGAATTGGGCTTAGCAATTTAGAAAGGTTTGTAGAAAAGTGTAGTTGGATGCGACAGAATAGCGGATGGGAGGGAAACAAAGTAAAGAGACAGGTCATGTTGACCCTGGTACTCAATAAGATCTGATAATGACCAGCAAGTAGCACCACGGGTGGGTGGGAGGGGGGCTTGTTAACAATACGTATCCCGGCTCTAACCCAGATCTACTGAATCAGAATCTACATTTTAACAAGTCGCCAGAAAAAAGTAGTTATACCTTTAAAAAATTGACTTGGACCACTGTATTTGTTTGTAAATTTGACAATAGAGGGTAGGAGATTCGGATAACTTGAAACGGAGGAATAGTTCAGTGATTAATAGTTCCCAATTTGGCCTCAAGCTTTCTCGTTTTAATTGAAAAACAAAGTTAACTTGCAAAAACCTCGAGATTATCAGGAAAAAGAGGTGAGGATGACCTAACAGTAGACACCAAACAACCTCACTCAGCCATTCCGCCATGCCCAGCGCGAATAACTCAGGTTTAAAATATCCGGATTCGGCGCGCCGGATGTCCACGCCAACTGGCGCGGCATTATGGGAGTTGTAGTCCCGGCCCGCGTCCCGAATTACGACAAACGGCTGGGCCCGGAGTCGGAAGAGATCCGGAGTTGGGAAGGATCCCCGGGTCGGGCGTCCTGGTGGAAGGGCGGGGCTCTTTCTCTCTTCCTCGGCGGGGAGTCCCGAGCCCAGGAGTAAAGCGAGCTCAGCTCCACATCGGCGTCAGCTGCCACGACGCAGACACTCTGCGTCATGGAGGGCTGAGGCCGATGATGAATTCCGGTGTGCCTGTCAGGGTTGCTGTGTCACTCGGCCCGCTTGGCGCGCCCCTTCCCAGCCGCCCTTCCGTACCGGCTCTCGGGCTCTTCCGGTCTCCGGCCGCCACTTACCTGCAGGCCTTTCTCCGGCTGCGTCCCGGCGCTCTCCGAGTCGCCCCTACGGACTGGACTTGCGCAGTGCCCGGGCACCGGGCGCCCGACAGACACTGGCCATGACGAGCGGCGCCACCAGGTACCGGCTGAGCTGCTCGCTCCGGGCCCACGAGCTGGACGTACGGGGCCTGGTGTGCTGCCCCTTTCCGCCGGGGGCCTTTGTGTCCGTGTCCCGAGACCGCACCACCCGCCTCTGGGCCCCAGACAGGTGAGCCCTGGGAGTTGCCCCCAGGTTGCCCCCGGCTGTGTTGCACTCTTCCCGGAGAGTGGAAAGTGAGTGATCGTTCCCTGTCAATCCTGCCGTCTCTCTCTCACCCCAGTCTTCCCTCTGCTCTCCGCTTCCTTCCAATTCTCATAGTACTGGAACTCTGTGTAAGAAACCATCTAGATTTAAGTGGAAAGAGCACTGGTTTGGGGGACCAGAGACCAGCCTTGTTGTGCTAACTTGACCGCAGACCAGTCTCCTACCTTTTGGGCCTTCAGTTTTTGGACGATGATCTCCCAAGTTTCTTTTAGACTTGAAAATTTATTGATTCCAATTGCACCCTCCGAAGTGAGGAAGTTTGAAGACATCTGACATGTCCCTTTTTTATTTTCGAAAAAGATGCTCTGTAGTCTTCTCTAAAATTTAATGTTTGAAGACTTTAGTTCTCAAAAATTGTGTTGCTGAATCCTCTTCTCGTCCAGGTTAGAATTTTAGTCTGTGGTCTGTGCTGGTCTTGAAGGAGTGAAACCTCTTGGATGTTTTGTTTCTGTGCATGTGCTGTTTCTTGAGGAGAAGGAGCATTCATTACCTTCAAAGGATTTATCAGAAGGGTTCACGAACCAAAAAAAAAGGTTGGGAATCAGTCCTGATCGAGTTCACGGGCTCAGCCCTGATTTGGCTGGTTGTAGCAGGATATTTAAGAACTAGAAGACAGATTTCAGTTCAGAGAAAGAAGAATTGAGGTTATTTTGTTATTTAGTAGCTCTCCCACTGTTAATGAATTTCAGAATTTGAGTCACCATCCATAAATTCAGTTGATAACTATTGAGTGCCTCTTATTTGTTTGGGATACTGGAGAGGAATAAAGGCAGACAAGTTGCAAGTTTTTCTGGAGCTTTCTTACAGTCTGATGGGGAAGATAGATTAAAAAACAAGCCAATAAAAAATTAAAAACTGGCATATGAAGAAAACATACAGTTAATAATTAGGTGGAGAGATATTAAAGGAAGCCTCTCTGAGAAGTTGTTTAAAGCTGACATTTGAAGCATGAGATGGATGGAGCTGGTCGTGGAAGAGCAAATGGGGAGGGTTGAATTGGAAGAGCATTCCAGACAGCCAGAGGAACAAACAGGAGGGATTTAGCTGTGAGCTGAGGACAGGTCTTTGAGGCTGGCAAGAGCCAGGTTATGGAGTTTGCAAATGGAAGCCTTCAAATAGTTTCAAGCAGGGAGCAACATCATCTTATTTCCATGTTGAGAAGTTTCTGCTAGCTGATGGTAGAGAATAGATTGGGAAGGGATAAGTGTAGAAGTAGGTTTGTTTGGAGGCTTTTGAAGTAGTATAATCAACACAAGATGGTCCACTAGACTAGATATAGTATAGAGCAAATTCCTGTATTGAATTGAATGAGATGATCTCTAAAGATCTCTTCTAACTCTAAAATTCTATAATATCCAAAACTACTTAGTAACACTAATATTTAACTTTTTGTTTGAGTACAGTTACTAAGTTTTTACCTTTAAAATGGAATCCAGTAGAAGCATAAGCCCAGTAGAATATAACCATTGCAGTAAGGAGTATTGTCAAGGATGCCTGTTTTAATAGTGGAATCCTGTCATTAAACTTTTGGGACTGTACTAGTTTGACAAGAGTTTAATCACTGGAGTGGTTGTACTTACCAGGAACTTGAAGAACTTTGGGCTGAACTGATTATTTGAAAAGTGATTTTGTTTTTCATTGAACTATCGATTCCTTTTCTTTTCTTTTCTTTTTTTTTTTTTTTGAGGCAGAGTTTCGCTCTTGTTGCCCAGGCTAGAGTGCAATGGCACGATCTTGGCTCACTGCAACCTCTGCCTCCGGGGTTTAAGCGATTCTCCTGCCTCAGCCTCCCAAGTAGCTGGGATTACAGGCAATGTGCCACCACGCCCAGCTGATTTTGTATTTTTAGTACAGCTGGGATTTCTCCATGTTGGTCAGGCTGGTCTTGAACTCCCGACCTCAGGTGATCTGCCCACCTTGGCCTCCCAGTGTTGGGATTACAGGTGTGACCCACCATGCCTGGCCGAACTCATGATTTTTTTGTTTTTGTTTTTCAAAATTCATTCCTGTATGTATTTATCTAACACTGATGAAGAACTTGCATTTTGCCAGTTACAGTGTTAGTGCATGGTGAGATAAGATTATATAGTCTCCCATATACAGCTGGTTAGGTTAGCAAGCTTGTCCATCCTGTGGCCCATGGGTGACTCTGAGAGTGACCCAACACAAATTCATAAACTTTCTTAGAACATTATGAGGCTTTTTTTGTGATGTTTTAAAATGCTCATCAGCTATTGTAATTATTAGTGTATTTTATGCATGGCCAAAGACAATTTTTCTTGCAATGTGGCCCAGGAAAGTCAAAAGATTGGATACCCCAGGGTTAGAGTGTTTCATAGTCATTAGGTGATGAAGTTCTTATTGATGCCAACTAAAGTGTTTCAACCATACCTTGAATGTGGTAGAAGTGTCCTCAAGTCTGACATATCGACAATTTTTATTTCATGATACATGTCTTCTCTTTTGTGTTGCTGTAGCAGAGTACCACAGACTGGGTAAGTTATAAAGAAAAGAAATTTATTTTTCATAGTTCTGGATGCTGGGAAGTCCAGTATCAAGGTATCGGCACCTTGAGAGGTCCTCTTTGCTGCCGCATCATCCCGTGGTGGAAGGGCAAGAGAGCACACAGCAAGAGGCATGGGTGGGGCAAAGTTGCTTTTATAACAAAGCCACTCTCTAAGCAATAATGACATTAATCCATTCATGGGGGCAGAACCCTGCTGATCTAATCACCTCTTAAAGGTCCTACTTCTCAACATGGTTGCATTAAAGATTAAGTTTCCAGCACATGAACTTTGAGGGACACATTCAGGCCATAATAGAATATGTGTGTCATTTTGTTTTTTTTGAGACAGGGTCTCGCTTTGTTGCCCAGGGTAGAGTGCAATGGCATGATCACTGCTCACTGCAGCCTCGATCTTCTGGGCTCAAACAATCCTCCCACCACCTCAGCCTCTTAAGCAACTGGGACTACAGGCGAGAACCACCATGCCTGGCTAACTTTTATTTATTTTTGTAGAGATGGGGGTCTTACTAGATTGCCAAGGATGGTCTCAAACTCCTGGGCTTAAGCAATCCTCCTGCCTCAGCCTCCCAAAGTGTTGGGATTAAAGGTGTGAGCCACCACTCCCAGCTTATAACAGCATATTAATAAAGTTAATGAAATCCTATAAATGTTTGGAGCCAAGTAGTAAATGAAGTTTGCTTTCCCATGTAGCCAAGTGGTAAGTGAAATTTACAACTGTAAATTTGAATCAGTACCACTGATTCAACTTCAGATTCTTTGTTCGTTACCGAATAGCCTCTTACCGAATCAGACCTGGTCCGTCTACCTCTAATGCAAATGAAATTTACCACTGCTTTCCATATATGTTGTTGCTAAGGTTCATGTAGGGATGGACTGGGAATAATGGGGGAAGTTAGTTCTAGGGAGGTAGAAATAGTTCTGTTTTAGAGTAGACTGAACCAGGTACCTAGTCTTTCACAAAAGCCCTTTGAAAACCCAGAAAATCTCTGGACCTTCTGAACACCTTTCAGAATGGAGACATATCTGTTAGTTGGGCATTGAACTAAGCCGGCAACATACCATTGTTTCAGACTACTTCAGACCTCTATAAGCCAGCTTCAAGCTAAATTACATTTCCCAAGTCTGTCTGTCATCGACTTCTGTCTGGGTGGGGAGAGATGAGTGAGATAAGACTTCAGCAACTTTGCCTTTATCTTGCCTTGCGTTTTGAAAAACAACCCATATTTGAAGACACATCTTCAGATATAGGATCTGATTATATTAATCTATATTAATATATTTTTTTAGGTGTAATCTGTTAGTTCCTACTGTAGAATATGAGAATTTAGCTCTTTCTGCCTTCCACTCACCCCATCACATATCCATCTTTTCTGTGCTCTGACTCTTACAGTTTAAGCTGTGGAATAATCTATAACTCTTCCTCAACAATTTTATGATCTCCATGTGGCTAATAATTATTTTATTTTGGTTTTCATTTGCTTAGCTTTCTATGTATTTATCACTGATTCAACTTCAAATTCTTTGTTCGTTACCAAATCACCTCTTAAGGCATATAGATATATTGGATATTTTACAATTTCCTCTTCCTGACAATGCAAACTTTCTGACCTGGTCTGTCTACCTCTGATGCACAACTGATCCTGGGGTTTCCCTTCATTGTTGTTTCCAAAATAACTTTTTTGAACCTCATGTGTTGGATTTTTACTGTCAGTATCCTTTAGCTTTCTCTTGGTTGGTTTCTTCCTTGTTGGCTTATTGGAACATAACCTCTAGGAGCTTCCTGAAACGTAGTGCATCAGTAATAAATGTTTTAAGACCTTGCAAGTCCGAAAGTGGTTTTATTTTGCCTTGCTACTGGAATGATAATTTGAATGGTTGTAGCATTCTAATTTTAAAATAATTTTCTTTCAGAATTGTGATGAAATCCATTTTATTTCATCTTCTAGTGTTACTGTTGAGAAATCTGAAACCATTCTGATTTTTGACCTATTTTTTTTCTTTCTGGAAGGCAGTCTACTTCAATCCATTGTTCCAGGTCATTGGTGGGCCCTTTTACTATGAAAACTCATGTCCATAAAGTCTGGGAAATGTTCTTCAATTAATTCCAATTAATTATTTGGCTGCTTTCTCTTTATTTTTTCTGTGTTCTTTTTTCTGGAACTGTTTTTATTCAGATATTGAACTTGCTTTCTAAATTTCTCTTTTTTTTTTTCTTGTCTATAATCTCTAGCAGGTTGCCTTGACTTTTTGTGAAGTTATGTCCTTGTTTCATGGTTGCAATATCTTACACCTCTAAGGATGATAATGACAATTTTAAAAAATGTTTTAAGTTTTCTCCTTAATGGTCTGTTTTCCTCCAGATTGGTTTTTTTCTCGTCTCTGTTTGTTTTGATCACTATATTTCATGCTGGAGGCTTTCCCCAGATGTCTGGTAATCTTTATTGTGTGCTCAGCATTATGGGTAGAGAATTAAGAAGCTCCTGGGAGATCTGTGCTCCTGAATGGGGCTTGTTGGTTGTGAGTTTTACTGTTGAATTATCTGGTAGGGCCATTATATTGGGCTGATCTTCTGCCTGGAGAAGGAGGGTGTGGTTTCCAGGGTTTTGTTTTGGTGGTCTTGGGCTCCAGTTCTTCACACTCCAAGACTCAACTATCCTTATGTTCCCCCATTCAAAGATTTTCACCTTTTTAAAGAAAAGCTTCAGACTTTCGCTGAGTGCTAGCAGGACAGTTGTCTGGCTGGGTTGTCTAGCTGCCCGCCCACCCCTCCACCCTCTTTTTTTTGGCTTAATACCTAAAGTATTTTTTAAAATCAATTTAAGAAGTACTTAATGCTAACCATGTAACACATTGTGCTGGGGACTTGGGAAGACACAAAGAACCTAATCTGGATTCTGCCATTAAGAACTTCACAAACCACTATGGAAGATGCACACAAACATCTATGCTTTGAAGTGCTAAGGGATACACATAGTAGGTAGATTTAGTGGTTTACATAATACAGGTTTTAAAACATGTTCTTTTGACTTCCTCTGGACTTATTGATAAAATGGTTTCAAAAGCATATTAAAAAACAAAAACAACACCCACTAAAATGAAGTGAACAAGTTGAAATTGGTTACTACCAGATACCTTTCTTTGAAAACTTTTTCATAACGCTTCAGGTTCTGAAGACTTTCAATTAGTCTTTCTTATCTTAGTTCCTGCCTCTTTGTCCTCATTTCTAGAGGTATATAGTGCTGTTAATTCTTTTCCTCCATTTTTTTATTGTGAGAAAATACACATAACATAAAATTTACTATCTTAACCATTTTAAAGTGTACAGTTCAATGGTATTAAGTATATTCATAATGTGTAACCATCACCACCATCCATCTTTTAACTCTTTTTTTCTCTTTATACTGAAACTGGGTACCTGTTTAAGCAATAACTCCTCATTCTCTCTCCACCCCCAGACCCTGGCAACCACCATTCTACTTTATGTCTCTGTGATTTTGACAGCTCTAAGTTCCACATATAAGTGGGATCATACAGTATTTGTCTTTTTATAACTGGCTTATTTCATTTAGCATATGTCCTCAAGGTTCTTCCATGTTGTAGCATATGTCAGAATTTCCCTCCTTTTTAAGGCTGAATAAAATTTCATGTTTATACCTCATTTTGTTCATTTATTCATCCATTGATGGACACTTAGGTTGATGTCACATTTTAGCTATTGTGAATAATGCTACTTTGAATATGGCTGTACACATATCTCTTTAAGATCCTGCTTTCATTTCCATTGGGAACATACCCAGAAATGGAATTGCTGGATCATATGGTAATTTTATTTTTAATTTTTCTAGGAATTGTCGTATTTTTTCTGTAGCAGGTGTCTTTGTTTTCACATAGCATATTCTGTATGTCTGTTAGTTCTAGTTGATTTATTTTGTAAAGTCCTCCTTTTCCTTACATGTTTTCTGTCTGATTGTCTGATTATTCTATCCGTTATTGAGATTGGGATATTGAAGTCTTCAACTATTATTGTAGAACTATATATCACTTCAATTATGTCAGTTTTTGTTTTATATATTATGTGCATAAATGTTTGTAATTGTTATATCTTCTTGCTGCACTGAACTTTTAATTTATAATATCCTTCTTTGTCTCTTAATTTCTTTTTTTGATTTAAAGTCAACTTTGATATTAATATAGCTACTCCTGCTTTCTTTTGTTTGCTATTTTCATGGAATATCCTGTTTCATCCTATCATTTTCAGTATATTTGTGTCTTTGGATCTAAAGTGAGTCTCTTATAAAGAGCCCCAAGTTGGATTATGTTTCTTAAAATGGGTTCTGCCAATCTCTGTCTTTTGACTGTAGAGTTTAATTCATTTACATTGAAAGTAATCACTGATACCATTTTGCTGTCTGTTTTCTATATACCTTAAAGTTTTTTTTGTCCTTCATCTCCTGCATTACTGTCTTCTTTTGTGTTTAGTTTATTTATTTATTTATTTATTTTATTTCATTTTTGAGACAGAGTCTCGCTCTGTGGCCCAAGCTGGAGTGCGGTGGCGCAATCTTGGCTCATTGCAAGCTCCACCTCCCAGGTTCACGGCACTCTGCTGCATCAGCCTCCCGAGTAGCTGGCACTACAGGCCCCTGCCACCATGCCCGGCTGATTTTTTGTATTTGTAGTAGAGACGGGGTTTCACCATGTTAGCCAGGGTGGTCTCAATCTCCTGACTTCGTGATCTGCCCACCTCAGCCTCCCAAAGTGCTGGTATTACAGGTGTGAGCCACTGTGCCCAGCCAGGCATCAGCCTTTAAATCCCCTTGGAAGTCACTTCAGCTCAAGAAGTAGAGGCTTGTATCAGTGGGGGGAGGTGCAACAACAATGGCTGCCTGCCTCTTTGTTGTTGCTCTATGATCAAAGCAGGCAATCAGTGATCAGAGAACAGATCTCTGATATTTGGAGGACAGGGTCCTTTTTGCCAACCCTAGTTCCTGCAACTGTGAGCAATGTTCTCCGGGAACAGATGCATGGCTGCCTGCCATGGGGCTAGAAGGGTGAGGTGTGGGTAACTGCTACTGTGCCAAGAGCAGGCATTGATCAAAATTAACCTCAATTTACAATCCAAGCCTTCCCCTGGAAGTTACAAGCTTTCAATTGACTGCAGAGTTTCATAATAGTTACATCAGACAGATTCTGCCAGTGCCGTTGTTGTCTAGGTGGGAAGACAGATACCTGGTGCTTCGGACTCTGCCGACCTCCCAGAATATTCTCTAGTTCTTAAGCCCTTTGTTGGTAAATTGGTTCTTCGGTTGTCCTGCTGTCTGCTAGGACTCAGGTCTCCTTTGGCCCTTACTACTTTTCTGTAGGCTTTAAATATTCAAATTGTGTTCATGTCTTTTTTTTTTTTTTTTCATTCTCCTTGGCCTTGTGGGTGTAATTAAGCTTTATTAAAAAACGTAACTATTTTTTGTTTTTAGTGGGATTTGGGAAGGAAGTGAAAATAGATGAGTTTGTTTAGTCTTTATCTGGAAGTCTTGTCTCTTTTTTTGTTTGTTTTGAGATGGAGTCTTGCTCTGTTGCCCAGGCTGGAGTGCATTGGCATGATCTTGGCTCACTGCAAGCTCCACCTCTCGGGTTCACGCAATTCTCCTGCCTCAGCTTCCTGAGTAGCTGGGACTACAGGCACCCACCACCGCGCCTGGCTAATTTTTTTGTGTTTTTTTAATAGAGACGGGGTTTCACCGTGGTCTCGATCTCCTGACCTCGTGATCCGCCCACCTCGGCCTCCTAAAGTGCTGGGATTACAGGCGTGAGCACCACGCCCGGCCTATCTGGGAGGCTTGTCTCTTTATGTGCACTTGTCTTATCTTCAACTAGACTGCAAACTTTGATTTAGCTGAGTTAGGGATATAATTCTTTTTATCCCTCTCAGCAGCTAATTCGTTGCTTTCCACACAGAAATCATAATCTGCTAGTTGAACTTGTTAAGTAAGGCAGTGATGCTAAGTGATTGATACAGATAACAAATAGGTAATCATTTTAATCCCAGGGCAATTATTAATGTACTATGTTCATTGATACACATAATTATATATAACATTATATATAATATACTGTAGCCATTTACATGTTTCTGTATTAGGTGGGGTTTTTTTTAATTGTTTTAGCTTATCAGCTATCATTAGTGTTAGTATTTTTTATGTGTGGCTTAAGACAATTCTTCTTCAGTGTGGCCCAGAGAAGCCAAAAGATTTGACACCCACCCCTGTTCTAGCTGTGTAGAAACACATACTGTACCATACTACTGGGCACTAAGTCAATGCTTCGTAATGTGAAAGAGTTGTCACTATATTTAGGTCTTCTTAATAATACATTTCATTATCTTAATTGCACGTATGTTTCATTTAGCCAGGGATTTCTTAGGGTAACAGTCACTAATGTGTAGAAGTGAAGCTGGAGATTGAGAAAAAACTCAGTTATGATTATTTGTTGCCCTTTCTTTTTCCCTGGTTTTCTATTTTAATGTATTCTTATCAATGAAACACTAAACAAACTTCTCTTAATCTAATGTAATTCTCTACAGTAGTTCATAGGAATTATGTAAGGTTCAGTTTAAAACAATGGATTCTTAAGATAGTATGTATTCTAAAGTTTGGTCTAGACACTAAATGAAAGTGAGTGCTTTGGCAGTTTTTGTCCTAGGCTAAGTCAGGGTACAGATATGTATCTATTAATTATCTTGTCTTTCCAGTCCAAACAGGGGCTTTACGGAAATGCACTGTATGAGTGGCCATTCCAATTTTGTATCTTGTGTATGCATCATACCCTCAAGTGACATCTACCCTCATGGCCTAATTGCCACTGGTGGAAATGACCACAATATATGCATTTTCTCACTGGACAGTCCAATGCCACTTTATATTCTAAAAGGCCACAAAAATACTGGTGAGTATAATAATACTTCGGTATTTTTCTATTTGAAGAAGTTTTATCCCTTTGAAAGTTAAATTTACATATCCATTTTCTCAAGTTTTTATTATATTTTGTTTTACCTATAGGTGTGGCTTGGTAATGGAAACCCTTTTGGACTATCTTAGTTTTGTAAATTCTGTTAAAAATTTGTTGTGATCAGTAAAGGTTGATACACTTATATATGTAAAAAGTAATCTGTTCAGTTATTGGCTGGGGACAGTGGCTCACACCTGTAATCCCAGCACTTTGAGAGAGTGAGATAGATTACTTGAGGCCGGGAGTTCGGGACCAGCCTGGAAAACATGGCAAAACCCCATCTCTAATAAAAATACAAAAATTATCCAGGCGTGGTAGTGCACACCAGTAATCTTAGCTGCTCAGGAGGCTGAAGCATGAGAATGGCTAGAACCCAGCAGGCAGAAGTTACAATGAGCCAAGATCCTGCCACTGCACTCCAGCCTGGGTGACAGAGTGGAGGCTGTCTCAAAAAAAAAAAAAGTGTTCAGTAATAAAAGAGGCTATATAATTTGAATATACTTCATGACTTTCGTTTTTAACTATTTTATGCAATGAATGCTTTTATTCAGGAAAACCAAAAGTATTTAATAAAAGACCCAGAAGCAGTGTGTTTAGGGCTGTGGTATTATTGAAGAGTATTTAATACATGTGAATATTATTTTCTGTGATTTGTATATATTTCTGATTCTGTGATAATTCTGGATTTCTGTGTGGCTTAACAGTTCTTTATTGTAGAATGACATGCTTAATCGGTGCACTAAGTATACTTTTTTTAAATATAAATGAAATAGTTTGGAACATTTTTCATAAACACTTTAAACTTAATTCCTTTAAAGAATTTGTATAATGTGCCACGCACCATGGCTCATACATGTAATCCCAACACTTAGGGAGACTAAGACGGGAGGATTGCTAGAGGCAGTTTGAGCAACATAGGAAGACTCTATCTCTACAAAAAGTTAAAAAATTAGCTGGACATGGTGGTGAATGCTTGTAGTCCCAGCTACTCAGGAAGTTGAGGTGAGAAAATCACTTTAGCCCAGGAGTTGGAGGCTGCAGTGAGTTGTGATCACACCACCGCACTCCAGCCTGGGTGATAGAGTGAGACCCTGTCTCTAAAACAAAATAATTTTTTTTTT
>NW_016804595.1:2853124-2864149 GCF_001698545.2 Rhinopithecus bieti | reverse complement strand
GCCCGGCCCATTTTTGTGTTTTTAGTAGGGATGGGATTTCACCATGTTGGCCAGGCTGGTCTCGAACTCCTGACCTCAGGTGATCCACCCGCCTCAGTCTCCCAAAGTGCTGGGATTACAGGCGTAAGCCACTGTGCCCAACCAAAACAGAAAGAATTTTTAAATGTTTGTGTGCATATATGTGTGTTTGTGTGAGAAATCTTAGTGATACAGATTTTTAAAATTTTATCATGGAAATCGAATGTACACAAAAGTAGAGGTATCTTATTTTTGTTTCATCTTCCCCTCCTTCTCCTACATCATTTAAAAATTTCTGATATTCTATTATTTCGTTTATAAATACATCCTTCATTATGTGGCTCTAAAATAGGGGATGGCAAACTTTTTCTGTAAAGTATCAGATAGTAAATACATTTTAGGCTTTTCAGGCCATATGGTTGCTATCATAACTGCTCCGCTCTGCAGTTGCAGTGCACAGCAGCTATAAACAGTAAATAAACAAATGAGCATGTCTGTGTTTCAATAACTCTTCATTTGTGAACACTGAAATTTGAATTTCATAGAATTTTCACATATTAGAAGATTGCCTTTGATTCTTTTTCTCTCAATTACTTAAATATGTAAAAACCATTCTTAGGTTGTTAGGTGTACAAATACAGGTGGCTCACTGGCATTAGTTTGCTGACCCTTCTAAAAGATAAAGACACTCTCGTCCTCTAAAAGGAAAGAATAACCACAATATTATTATCACACCTAAAACAAAACAAAAACTAATTTATTGTCAACTATCAAAATGAATGTTCAAATTTACCCAGTTGTGTCATAAATGTTTTTTACAGTTTATTTGAATTCTGACCAAAATAAGGTCCACATCTTCTTTTTTTTTGGCAGGGGAGATGGAGTCTCACTCTCTTGTCCAGGCTGGAGTGCAGTGGCGTAATCTCCGCTCACTGCAACCTCCGCCTCCCGGGTTCAAGTGATTCTCCTGTCTCAGCCTCCCAATTAGCTGGGATTACAGGTGCCCACCACCACGCCTGGCTACGTTTTTTGTAGTTTTAGTAGAGACGGGTTTCGCCTTGTTGTCCAGGCTGGTCTCAAGACTCCTGACCTCTGGTGATCCATGTTGTCCAGGCTGATCTCTAACTCCTAACCTCTGGTGATCTGCCTGCCTCAGCCTCCCAAAGTGCTGGGATTACATGTATGAGCCACTGTGTCCAGCCCTACATCTTTCAATCGTCAGTTTCTTTCTTTTTTCCTTGTTGTTTGAAACCAGATTATTTTAGCTGTAGAATTTCCCACAGTCTCAATTTTACTGGTTAAAGCCTTGTCGTTCCCTTTAATGTGTTCTTCAGTCACCTATATTTCTTGTAAGCTGTTAGATCTAGTAGCTTTATCAGGTTCAGAGTCAAGTTTCTGGCAACAGTATATGTGGTATTCTGTATTTTCTTTTGTATCACATCAGGAAGCACGCAATATCTTTTCGTGATATTAAGATTGATCAGTGGAGCCGGGCGTGGTGGCTCGCGCCTGTAATCCCAGCACTTTGGGAGGCCGAGGCGGGTGGATCACAGGGTCAGGAGATCGAGGCCATCCTGGCTAACACAGTGAAACCCCGTCAATACTAACAATACAAAAAATTAGCCGGGCGTGGTGGTGGGTGCCTGTAGTCCCAACTACTTTAGAGGCTGAGGCAGGAGAATGGCGTGAACCTGGGAGGCGGTGCGTGCATTGAGCCGAGATTGTGCCACTGCACTCCAACCTGGGCGACAGTGAGACTCTGTCTCAAAAAAAATAATAAATTAAATAAATAAATAAAGATTGATCAGTGGGTTCAAGTATTGTATCATTCATTCATTATAAAGTTCCCATCAGCCTTTCACATAATGGTAATTTTTAGCAGCTACTGATGATCATTGCCTAGATTCGATATTTTATTAAGATTAACAGAATGATTGTACTGTAATTCTAATATTATTTCTGCATTTGATCACCACCACTTTTCTGTATAGATCTTTCCACATCAACTCTGGTTAACATGTGGAACTTTTATACAGAAAAGACAGAATAAATGCTTGCCTTGACCCTTCTCCTAACTTATTTACTGGTTTTCAGAAGGAGTTGTTTACTGAATATCTTTTTTTTTTCTTTTCATTTCTCAAATTGTTTCCTATTTGGCCATTGGAAACCTCTTTAAATTGGCTCCTATGACCTTTTAATAAGACCTTCAGTAGTCTTCCTTGCTTTCTAATATTACAGAATGTTCTAGGTTCCACTTGCACATTTCTTGCTCTAGACCTCAAACCAGCACTTTTGCCAGGAAGTCCTGTTTGTTTGTTTGTTTTCTTTTAGTGGGAAATGGTATTTTATTCAATTATTTTATACTGATTTGTGGAAGAATGTAAAGAGCACCCAAGTTACAACTATTAAGATCTCAGGCTGGGCACGGTGGTGCACGCCTGTAATTCCAGCACTTTGGGAGGCCGAGGCAGGTGGATCACCTGAGGTCAGGAGTTCACGACCAGCCTGACTAACATGGTGAACTCTGTCTCTATTAAATACAAAAAAAAATTTAGCTGGGCGTGGTGACGCATGCTTGTAATCCTAGCTACTTGGGAGGTTGAGACAGGAGAATCACTTGTGCCTGGGAGGCGAAGGTTGCAGTGAGCCAAGATCGTGCCATTGCACTCCAGCCTGGGCAACAAGAGTGAAATTCCATCTCAAAAAAAAAAAAAGATCTCAGTGACGTAACATGTGAGTATTTCTCATTAACTCTGCATGTTCAACATGGATTAATAAAGGGACTCTGTTCATCAGATTTTCTCAAGGACTCAGACTGATGGGACTTTCTCTCCACACGTGCTTCAGTAGTTGTTGCAGCAGTCAAAGGGCAACATGGTTAATAAGGCACTGGCTGTCCGGGCGCAGTGGCTCACGCCTGTAATCCCAGCACTTTGGGAGGCCGAGGCGGGTGGAACACAAGGTCACAAGATCGGGACCAGCCTGTTCCACCATGGTGAAACCCCACCTCTACTAAAAATACAAAAATTAGCCGGGTGTGGTGGCGGGCACCTGTAATCCCAGCTACTTGGGAGGCTGAGGCAGGAGAATTGCTTGAACCCAGGAAGTGGAGGTTGCAGTGAGCCGAGATCACGCCACAGTACTCTAGCCTGGTGACGGAGCGAGACTCCACCTCAAAAAAAAAAAAGAAGAAAAGGCACTGGCTTTTAAAAGCATGTGCCTTCCTTGAATGTCACAGTAGTGGATAATTTTAAAATCAATTTAAAAAAACCCCAAAACGTGTCTGACTGAAAGTGTCAGCTACCATTTTGTGTGTTGACTAATGCAAGTATCATGACTGTGCCTTAACTTCAAATGGAGGAGGAAAGTACCATCCTCCCATGCATCCAAAAAGGGAGAGTTACCACAGCATGCTTTCTGGTCATCAGTTATTCAGCATCATCAAACAATCCAAAAGTCTCCTCTGAGTGATGCTAAGTATTCTAAATATCAGGGAGGAGATGCTCGTAAGTAAGCTGTCACCCATACCCAGTATACAATTATAGAAAAGGAATAGGATAATCAGAGCAAACCCTCTCATTCAGAAGAGGAAGCAGTGCGGGACAACAGTTTTTAATCTAGAGCCATTCTGAAATCCAAATAAGTGGCTGTCTCAAGGATCCTCAACTCAGGGTAGAGAGAGTTTTGTGATTGCTTCCTTCTGGTCTAGGAAAAAGATTTCCCAATCCATTGTTCTTTATGGCTGTGCTTCAACCCCCAAGGATATTCTTCTTTGTAAGATAATTTTTTTTTCTTTTTTCTTTTGAGAGAGGGTCTCGCTTTGTTGCCCATACCAGAAGGCAGTGCTGCTACAGCTCACTGCAGCCTTGACTTCCCCAGCTCAAGCGATTCTCTTACTGGGACGACAGGTGCGTGCCACCATGCCTGACTAATTTTAAAATTTTTTTAGAGACGGTGTCTCACTATATTGCCCAGGCTGGTCTCAGACCCCTGAGCTCAATCCAAAATGCTAGGATTACAGGCATGAGCCACTTGACCTGGCTAATTTTTCTTTCTTTTTGTTTTAAAGACAAGATCTTGCTGTGTAACCCAGGCTGAAGTACAGTGGTATGTGATCACAGTTCACTGCAACCTCTGTGCCCTGGGCTCAAGCAGTCCTCCCACCTCAGCTTTCCAAGTAGCTGGGACCACAGGCGCATACCACCACTCTCAGCTAGTTTTTTGTACTTTTAGTAGAGACGGGGTCTCGCCACGTTGCTTAGGCTGGTCTCGAACTCCTGAGCTCAAGCATCAAGCAGTCTGCCTGCCTTGTCCTCCCAAAGTGCTGGGATTACAGGTGTGAGTCACCGTGCCTGGCATAATTTTTCATATTTGTAATTTTTAGCCTGCACAATTTTATATCAAGAAAGACATTTAATTAACCATTTCATTACTGTTGGACTTTGAGCTTGGCTGCAGGTTTTATGGTCATTTTAATGAAAGCAATCTTAAATATTTATATAAACAGTGTTTCAAAATCATTTACATTATCTCCGTATTATGATTTGTTAAAGCTGAAAGGATTGTGTATTTCACTTAAGTGCTGCTCCCTCATTTTACAGACAAGGAATCTGATTTTGAGTAGTAGTTCTGCAGTTACGTGACTTGTAAGTGCACAGATAGGCCTTTCACCTAGGCAATCTGGCACCAGAGTCTGCTCTTGACCATTGTACTCTTGTGTGTCTCTGCTGAATTAAGCCTTAGTTAGCTAAGATACCGCCACTTCAAAGAATGTTTTTAAAATTAGAATGCTTTAGTAACTTTCAATGTTGAGCATTTTTCTATATGAAAATGTGTTATCCAACGATGTTTTTTCCTTAGTTTGTAGTCTATCATCTGGAAAATTTGGGACATTACTTAGTGGTTCATGGGACACCACTGCTAAAGTCTGGCTGAATGACAAGTGCATGATGACCTTGCAGGTACAGTAGTTCTGTGTAAATATTCTAAAGAATAATTAAATTGAATGATTCTGTGGCAACTTAAATTGATACCCATTTTACTCACAGGGTCATACAGCTGCAGTGTGGGCGGTAAAGATCTTACCTGAACAGGGCTTAATGTTGACTGGATCAGCAGACAAGACTATTAAACTGTGGAAGGCTGGAAGATGTGAGAGGACTTTTTCAGGTAAGATCAGGGTAGACAAGTTTTATAATATCATTGCTTTTTATTTGCTCAGATATATTCTCAGAAGTTTAAAAGCATGAAAATATTTGAAAACATTAGTATATTTAAGCTACTAATTTGAGTTAATGTAGTTTTTCTGATGAGTTAATATCTAATACCTTTAAAAAAGATATAATGAGACCTCTCATAAAACAGCCAGGTGTAGACTGATAAATAGCTGTCTGATAAGCTATATATAATACGTGTATGTGCTCTGCATATATGTATGTAATTTTTGGTACATAGTTATATTCTTGGTTGTCATTTTAATACTTTTAGCCTGAAACTTCTAAACATAAGCCTTATTGATGGTCAGTCAGCAGTGTTATCTTCATATATGGAAGAAAGCATTGTTAATGTCTTTATATTGAAGCACTTTGTTTATAATGGATTTCAGGCTTTGTTTATGTTGTGGTTTATGGTGAGTATTCTTTTTAAGCCCCAGCTATTAAATAATGCCAATACTGATGCATCTGCTATCTAATAGTAATGTCACTGATTTATTTGTAGAGTACTTAAATTTTTACTGTGAATTTTAATTGGTGTTGTTTTTCCTCTCTTTTTGAATTTTTTCGTTAAAACTTGGTAACTACCCTAGATAATATGCAAGAAGTCCCTTTGTACAGATAAAAGTGTTTTTTGGCTGGGCGTGGTGACTCACACCTGTAATCTCAGCCCTTTGGGAGACTGAGGTGGGTGGATCACTTGGGACCAGGAGTTCGAGACCAGCCTCGGCAGCATGGCGAAACACTGTCTCTATTAAAAATATTAAAAAGTCTGTGCGCGGTGGCTCACACCTGTAATCCCAGCACTTTGGGAGGCCGAGGCGGGTGGATCACAAGGTCAAGAGATCAAGACCATCCTGGCCAACATGGTGAAACCCTGTCTCTACTAAAAATACAATTGGGCATGGTGGTGCGCACCTGTAATCCCAGCTACTCGGGAGGCTGAGGCAGGAGAATTGCTTGAACCCAGGAGGTGGAGGTTATAGTGAGCCGAGATTGTGCCACTATACTCCAAACTGGCAGTGGAGCAAGACTCTGTCTCAAAAAAATAAAATAAATATAAATAAAAATACAAAAAAATTAGCCAGGTGTGGTAATGCACGCCTGTAATCCCAGCTATTCGGGAGGCTGAGGCACAAGAATCTCTTGAATCCTGGAGGCAGAGGTTGCAGTGAGCAGAGATAGCTCCATTGCATTCCAGCATGGGCAACAAAGTGAGACTCTATCTCACAAAAGCAAGAAAGAAAAACAAAAAAAGTATCTTTTGATGGAAAGTGGATGATGACTAAACATCCTTCTATTTCTGCTTCAATATATATTATATATATGTATCAATCATTATTAATCTGTGTTAGCTAATCGAAGTCAACAAATACTGAACATAGGAAATCTGACTTCTGATCTCCTTCACAAGCTTCAGAGAATGTTTTGTTCTTAAATTTATGGGCTATTCTTTGTTTTATATTTCTGTTATGTTTGAATATTATTTATTTTATAAGTTACTCTTGTTATTGGGGAAGAAAATTAAAATGCATTATCAGGTGGATGAATTCTTGGGATCAAAATACTATTTTAGAGGTTTTGGAGAAGACAGGATGAATATAAAATAACTTCCCAAGACTGAGGATAAAAAAATATTGCTAAACCTTAAATACAAGTTTTGGTTACCAGGCTTTCAACAGAAAATAAGATTTCTCTAACTTGAAAATTAATTTTTACTACTCACTGATATGTTTTATAATGTTTGTAAAATGTATAGAGCCATCAGCCAAATTATCTGTTTTATTGATATGCATTATTGTTTTTAATGCAGGGCATGAAGACTGTGTAAGAGGTTTGGCAATTTTGAGTGAAACGGAATTTCTTTCCTGTGCAAATGATGCTAGTATTAGAAGGTGGCAAATCACTGGCGAGTGTCTTGAAGTATATTATGGACATACAAATTATATTTATAGCATATCCGTTTTTCCAAATTGTAGAGGTAAGGTTATATTATGTATTTAATGTTTTGTATTGAGCATTATTCCGTCCCATTTGTGAGATGGAGGGAGGAGGGCTGATTACTGTCTGTGGAGACTTGAATAATTTAGTAAATTTATTTCATAAGTATCTTTCTCCTGTTTACAAAAAAGAAAATTGTATGGCAATCTTTATATTAATTCAGATTACATTGTTGTGTTGTAAAAAGTTCTTGGGTATCTGAAGAAAGACTTTCTAAGATGTGACATGAATAAAAAATGTGATTTTGAAGTTATATATGTTGTAGGTGACAAAACATATGAAATTTAAAACTGTAATTTTAAAACTCTTTGGGTTTCAGAAAGTCAGTGTATCCGGAAAGATGGTATGTATAAATGTACTTAATTTTATTTATTCGAAGTAATACTTCCTATATTCATTAATTTTAGACTTTGTGACAACAGCAGAGGACAGATCTCTGAGAATCTGGAAACATGGGGAATGTGCTCAAACCATCCGACTTCCAGCTCAGTCTATATGGTGCTGCTGTGTGCTCGACAATGGTGACATTGTGGTTGGTGCGAGGTATTTATATCCTAGTCAGTTATTAAATGTTATGTGTCTAGGCCTTCAGTAGGCACTAGAGTGTACAGAGATAAGCCATGAGGAATTTCAGGTGTCTTGGGAAGACTATATGGACACTTCAATTACTAAGCAAAACAGTAGTAGATTTTATAGCTTTCACACTAAGTGATGCATGATATACCAGTATTGTACTGCAATTGTGCAGTCAAGATATTGACTACAAAAGAAGTTAGAGAAGGTAGAGATTGGTGTGGGAAAACTTTCTGTAGAAGAAGTTTGAATTGGATTTTGGAAGATTATGAGTAAGAAAAGGTACACGAATTTTTGTCGAAGCTAAGAGTATAAGTTTCCTTAGTGAGAATGAATGCAGCATGCCTAGGAAGTGAAGGAAAATGGTGGAGTACTGATGCTGGGATAATAGGTACAATGGGGCTTAACTGTGGAGAACTTTTAGTGCTTTCATGCCAGGCATTTTTTAGATTCATTGCTTGGGGTTAAAGGGTTATGGTTCTTGAGCAAGAAATAGAATTGAAGGAGAACTTACGAATTATTAAATGTGTAGATTGGATTTAACTACTGGTGACAATGGACAGGAAGGTATATTAGAAAGCAAATACAGTAGGAGTGTGAAGTTATAAGACATTGGCCCCATAATGCTAATGGGTAGGAAATAAAATAAATGAGATAATCCAGAAGGAAAACAGTCAGAAAAAGGATGAAAGAAAAGGATAAAGCTTCAAACTGTTGGTGATTGGACGTCCCCATTAATAAAAATGGAGAAGTGGGAGAATTGGTTGGGTACAGAAGGTGATAACTGTGGCCTTAGACTTCCTGAGGTCTGTAGTGGTGGTGAGCCACACTCATGCCAGTGGATCATGGTCATTTGAACTGGAGCCTAGTGTAAGAACTGAGGCTAAGATAAAGATTTTGCAAAGCTTCCAAAAGCAAACCATAGAACACCATTCTCTGAGAGAAGAAATATAGGGGAGGAACAGAAGACTAAGAACTAAGTTTTATGATACACCATTAGTACAGAAAAAGAAGCTAGTAGGTTAAACAAAACAAAGCAATTCAAGTGTTGAAATTTCTGGGAGACAGAAAAGGAAAGATTTTGGAGGGAGATTGTCATCAGTGTCAAAAAGTGTTTGAGGAATCAAGGAATGGTAAGTTTGGAAAGCATTTGGATTTGGTTTGAAAGATGTTATTAGTGACTTTTGGCATCAATCACATTTTGAATAGAAAACGATAGGAAAAAAGGCAAATAAGAGGAAATAAAGGGTTGGAGGAGATGGATGAAGGATCATAGACTACTCTATAATGCTACTGTAGCATTGAAAGCAATAAGAAGGCCAGCTGCTGTGGCTCACACGTGTAATCCTAGCACTTTGGGAGGTCGGGGGAGGATCGCTTGAGCTCAAGAGTTCGAGACTATCCTGGGTGAGCTCCCGAGACCCTGTCTCCACAAAGAAAATTCTTTAATTAGCTGGGCGTGGTGGCATGCATCTGTAGTCCCAGCTGCTCAGGAGACTGAGGTGGGAGGATTGCTTGGGCCCGGGAATTTGGGGTTGCAGTGAGCTGTAATTGCCGCCGCTGCACTCCAGCCTAGGTGACAGTGGGACCCTCTCTCAAAAAAAAAAAAAAAGAAGAAAAGAAGGTGACAGCTATAAGGGATAGAAGGTCTAATAAAGTGAGTGCTTTATTTTTTGCCTGGGACAGGGGTGATTTATAGGCTTAGTTTTCTCCCCAAGCATATTTGAAGTTGAAGAAAAACCAATAGAAAGAGTGATACACATGTTTGTGGATGATTAAGTTAGAAACAGGTTTCCTGTAGAATGGGCCAGGATTAATACAACTGGAAGTGTCTAATTTGCTTCTCCTATCTCAAAATTTAGAATTAAGAAATCATGGAGATGAAGTAATTTTTCTGAGAAAAGAGATTAAGGATGGCCATCTAATCCAAACATTAGGCCATTTTTTTCCCCCTTGATTGAAGTTACATTGCTAGTTACTGGCATAGTAAAGGAAGACCATATTTTTCTACTGAACATCTGCTAATTATAAGCCCTACATTGGGTCTTTGAGCCCTTTATAAACTAAACTAGCCCACTACCTTTCTCTATATGGTAATAACTATATAATATTGACTTTAAAACTACATACTATAGCTCTAGATTCTTACGATGGTAAATATTTAACTTGGAATTGGAACTTGTATAAAATACATATTTCTCTGTTCTTTGTCGATAATTTTTCTATTAAATAGTTGACATAATAGTAGTATGTGCTGAAGTCAGCACAGTGCTGTAATCAGCAATTAATACATGCTAATGTTTCTCATTCACAAATACAGATGATTTTTACTATGGATCATTCAGGTGTGATAATGTTAATGTATTATGGCAATGACTTATAAAATCAGTTTATTTTTCCTTACAGTGATGGCATTATTAGAGTGTTTACAGAATCAGAAGATCGAACAGCAACTGCTGAAGAAATCAAGGCTTTTGAAAAAGAGCTGTCTCATGCAACCATTGATTCTAAAACTGGCGATTTAGGGGACATCAATGCTGAGCAACTTCCTGGGAGGGAACATCTTAATGAACCTGGTAAGTATTTTATTGTACCTAGTAGGAAAAATTCACCATATTTGGCTTTTGGAATAATTAAGAGAAGAAAAATAAATGTTGTTTTGCTCGTGTTTTAGTGTTACTCTTATTGCTAGATGCAGATTTTTGAGAATTTCTACTATTATACATAATCACTATGAGAAACCATGTTCTTGCCTCTGTCTCACGGTAGACTTTGAATTAAGCTTCTCATAAACAGGAATTAAAAAATAAATCTCCCAAGACTTAGACCATTTACAGTAGGCATTCAAAAGGCACTCATATAATACTTTTTGGTTGATTGGATTCTCTAAGAGGGGTTGTGCAAACTGAATATTAAAACGAGTTTAGGCCGGGCGCGGTGGCTCAAGCCTGTAATCCCAGCACTTTGGGAGGCCGAGACGGGTGGATCACGAGGTCAGGAGATCGAGACCATCCTGGCTAACATGGTGAAACCCCGTCTCTACTAAAAATACAAAAAACTAGCCGGGTGAGGTGGCGGGCGCCTGTAGTCCCAGCTACTTCGGAGGCTGAGGCAGGAGAATGGCGTAAACCCAGGAGGCGGAGCTTGCAGTGAGCTGAGGTCCGGCCACTGCACTCCAGCCTGGGTGACAGAGCGAGACTTCTCAAAAAAAAAAAAAAAA
>NW_016804595.1:2851275-2853002 GCF_001698545.2 Rhinopithecus bieti | reverse complement strand
AAAAAAAAAAAAAAAAAAAAACGAGTTTAAATACATAATTAGCCAGGTGTGATGGCATGTTCCTATGGTCCCAGCCACTCAGGAGGCTGAAGTGGGAGGATGGTTGAGCCCAGAAGGTCGAGGCTGAGCTGAGACTACACTATTGCACTCCAGCACAGGTGACAGAGCGTGATTGTTTTAAAAAAAAAAAAGAAAAAAAGTTTAAATCAAGCATTGTCTGTGTAATGAGTTGGGAATCATTTGAGTTTGAAATCAGAAGACAGTAGTCATCTCAAATGAAATCTTTTGTTGGGTATATCTCTTGATGCATAATTATACCAGTGCTTCTAAAAGCTTAGTTCATGGACCTCTGGGGATTCTGAGATCCTTGCAGGATGTCCATGAGGTCAAAAGTAATTTTTGTAATAGTAGATATTATTTGAATTTTGTACATTGTGTTAATGTTTGCACTTATGGTACAAAAACAATGGTGGGTGAAACCATTGGTTCATTAGTATGTAAATCAAGGCAGGGGCATTAAGCCATTCTGGTAATGTTCTATTTGCATGCAGTTGTAGTTTAAAAAAAAAAAAAACGGTTTGCCATTAAGCATGTCCTTGATGAGGCATTAATATTAAGAATTATAAATTTTATTACATTTTGACATGTCTTTTTAAATATTCTGGGTGAGAAAACATAAAGTAGACATAAAATAAACCAAAATACTACGGTGTCTCAAAGAAAAGAACTTGTGCCGTCATTTGAGTTGCAGGCTAAACTGCCAGTTTTTTCATGGAGTGCTTTTTTTATTTGAAAGAATGACTATGGTTATTTAGGCTTTGGTATTTGGCAGGCTTTTTTGGAAAATGAACAAAGTGAGCATGTTCCTTCAAGGAAAATAACTGACAATATATGTTGCCAAAGATAAAATTCAAGTGTTTGAGTGAAAATTGAAATTTGGGAAAAATGTATCTCCACCAGGAACTTAGTAGCTTCCCATTTGTATTGATACCAGTGATAATATTAATAAATGCCATTTTTTAATGTGGAATAATAAACTATATAAATATGCAGAAGATCTGCCTAAGTCATTGAACCATTATTTTCTGTATGACTAGTATCTCATACCAACTCAGACATGGGTAAAAGAGCCATTCAAAGTGCAAGATGGCCGGGCACGGTGGCTTATGCCCGTAATCCCAGCACTTTGGGAGGCCAAGGCGGGCGGATCACGAGGTCAGGAGATTGAGACTATCCTGGCCAACATGGTGAAACCCTGTCTCTACTAAAAATATAAAAACAAAATTAGCCAGGTGTGGTGGCAGGCACCTGTAGTCCCAGCTACTTGGGAGGCTGAGGTGGGAGAATGGCATGAACCCGGGAGGCAGAGATTGCAGTGAGCCGAGATCGCTCCACTGCACTCCAGCCTGGGTGACAGAGCAAGACTCGGTCTCAAAAAAAAAAAAAAAAAGTGCAAGATAGACCAGTGGATTTTAGTGTAATAGAGCATGAAAAATTCATTGATGCTGTTTCAGATTGTACACTATAACCTTTAAAAAACTAGTATTTCTGGCCTATCCACATTTTCTGAAAAGACTCGTCTTCTCTTTTTCAACTACCTCTGTGTGTTAGGCTGGATCTTCTCTATGTGGTCAACCAAAATAACAAATTGAAACAGATTAAGATGGGGTAAGAGGGGAGATTAAAGTATGATGGACTAGGCCAGAACCGGCATATATTACACCCAG
>NW_016804595.1:2804681-2850040 GCF_001698545.2 Rhinopithecus bieti | reverse complement strand
TTAGTCAGTAATGTGACATCATGTGACTGCCCGATGCAAGGGGACTAGATAATGTAGTCTCTGGCTAGACAACTACAGCTGTATCCAATGGAAGAAGAGCATGATTCTTTGGAGGATGGATAGCTGTCTCCGCCACTAAAGGCCTTGTTGAGAACGTGACATTTGTGTAAAGTCATTAAAGAGGCAAAGGAGCAAATACTGCCAATATCTGTGTAAAGCGTATCATAGGCAGAATAAACAGCCAGTGCAAAGGCTCTGTGGCTGAAATTGGCAGATGAGGGGACAGGGGAATAGTAGAAAGTAAGATCATATAGGGTAGTAGGGACAATTTATATTTGGTCTTGTATACTACTCAAGAGTTTAGGCTTTTACCAAGTGAGATTAGAAGCATTGATGGGTTTCAAGCAGAAGAGTGTCAGGACCTAGTTAAACTTTTGAAAAAATTCCTGAGGTTGCTGGGTGGAATATACACTGTCAGGGGCCAAGAGCACAGGTAAGAGGCCGTTGAATCAACCCAACTGAGAAATGATGGTGGCTTGGACCAAGGGATGATGATGGAGATGCTAAGGAGACAGTTTTCTGGATATAAAGAATGAGCTGGGCCGGGCGCGGTGGCTCAAGCCTATAATCCCAGCACTTTGGGAGGCCGAGATGGGCAGATCACGAGGTCAGGATATCGAGACTATCCTGGCTAACACAGTGAAACCCCGTCTCTACTAAAAAAAATACAAAATACTAGCCGGGCGAGGTGGCGGGCACCTGTATCCCAGCTACTTGGGAGGCTGAGGCAGGAGAATGGGGTGAACCCGGGAGATGGAGCTTGCAGTAAGCTGAGATCTGGCCACTGCACTCCAGCCTGNATGTGACTGCCCGATGCAAGGGGACTAGATAATGTAGTCTCTGGCTAGACAACTACAGCTGTATCCAATGGAAGAAGAGCATGATTCTTTGGAGGATGGATAGCTGTCTCCGCCACTAAAGGCCTTGTTGAGAACGTGACATTTGTGTAAAGTCATTAAAGAGGCAAAGGAGCAAATACTGCCAATGTCTGTGTAAAGCGTATCATAGGCAGAATAAACAGCCAGTGCAAAGGCTCTGTGGCTGAAATTGGCAGATGAGGGGACAGGGGGAATAGTAGAAAGTAAGATCATATAGGGTAGTAGGGACAATTTATATTTGGTCTTGTATACTACTCAAGAGTTTAGGCTTTTACCAAGTGAGATTAGAAGCATTGATGGGTTTCAAGCAGAAGAGTGTCAGGACCTAGTTAAACTTTTGAAAAAATTCCTGAGGTTGCTGGGTGGAATATACACTGTCAGGGGCCAAGAGCACAGGTAAGAGGCCGTTGAATCAACCCAACTGAGAAATGATGGTGGCTTGGACCAAGGGATGATGATGGAGATGCTAAGGAGACAGTTTTCTGGATATAAAGAATGAGCTGGGCCGGGCGCGGTGGCTCAAGCCTGTAATCCCAGCACTTTGGGAGGCCGAGATGGGCAGATCACGAGGTCAGGATATCGAGACTATCCTGGCTAAGACAGTGAAACCCCGTCTCTACTAAAAAAAATACAAAATACTAGCCGGGCAAGGTGGCGGGCACCTGTATCCCAGCTACTTGGGAGGTTGAGGCAGGAGAATGGGGTGAACCCGGGAGATGGAGCTTGCAGTAAGCTGAGATCTGGCCACTGCACTCCAGCCTGGGCGACAGAGTGAAACTCCGTCTCAAAAAAAAAAAAAAAAAGACTGAGCTGATAGAAGTAGCTGAAGTGGGTGCTGAGAAGTAGCTGAAGGAGCTATGGGGTTGAGAGAAAGGTATCAGACCTTCCTACTTTTCAGCTTGAGCCACTGGATTAATGGAGAGCCATTTATGGAATGAAATGTGTTAGGAAGATACATTCACTAATAAAACTTGTTTTATTTTTGATGGGCCAGTTGCTTCCTAGTAGAATCATGTTTTGTTAACCTTCCTTTGACTAATAGTATTTCCTTCTAACTGTTATTTTTTTTTTTGGCCACTTTCTAGTAAAATTACATTTTTAAATATTTAATACAATTTTATTTTAAAAAAAAATCCATATTCTCTTATGTGTAAATTTTAATGTTAAGAATTTTCTATGTAAATGTTTTCAATTTTACACTGCCATTCTACCTTTGATTCTTAAAATTTTATTTTAAGGTACTAGAGAAGGACAGACTCGTCTAATCAGAGATGGGGAGAAAGTCGAAGCCTATCAGTGGAGTGTTAGTGAAGGGAGGTGGATAAAAATTGGTGATGTTGTTGGCTCATCTGGTGCTAATCAGCAAACATCTGGAAAAGTTTTATATGAAGGGAAAGTATGTCGACTTCTACTTTCTAATTACTGTTATCTTAAATCATTAGGCAAATTAAAGGTTTCCTTTGCACCATAGTGATAAAATTTTCTTTGTTTTGACATTTAAAAATACATTACTGTGGGATAATAATCTTTTTTTTCCCCCTGTCTTGAAATAGATATTTTAAAAGTATCTTTCCATGTAGTGAGAGCTGCATTTGATAGACAAGTTAGCAATTGTCTGTCACTTAGTAGTTTCTATACAAAAGCTGTTCCCAGCCATTTTGTATTGGGAGCTTCTGTGCCACCTTTCATCTAATACCTCATGCCTGGCTATATTTAACTTGACAAGACATGAGGGACCCTGCAGGGCAGTGCTTAAAATGCCGGCATGTTTTGGTGAGTAGGGCACAGTAACAGCTAATAATTTTGACCTTGGTATCAACCAGTTGGAAACTCTCCTTTGGCTCTAGAATTAATATGTAGTTGTAATCCATCCTTCATCCTCACCCCCATCCCCTAATGAAATACTAATTTTGCATCACATGCAGATGGGGGCTATTAATCTTTATCTGCCAAAAAGGAAGATTTTAGCACTGTACTTTGGAGAAAATTTAAGTACTATAATTATTAAAATAAAGAACACATCTGTGTTATCTTGTATGTTATTAATATATGTGAACAGATAAATTAATAAACATGTGTCTCCTTTTTATATTCCTACTTTAGGAATTTGATTATGTTTTCTCAATTGATGTCAATGAAGGTGGACCATCATATAAATTGCCATATAATACCAGTGATGATCCCTGGTTAACTGCATACAACTTCTTACAGAAGAATGATTTGAATCCTATGTTTCTGGATCAAGTGGCTAAATTTATTATTGATAACACAAAAGGTCAAATGTTGGGACTTGGGAATCCCAGCTTTTCAGATCCATTTACGGGTAAGTTAGTGTTTATATTGAGTCTTACGTAGTTCCATTCGTGTTGATTGATATTTTTGATGTTTTCAAACACTCATGTGATTTAGCTTTTTCAATAAATACCAACATCTACAGCAAAGTTTTACTTCACATTCATATGTTTAAGCCTCAAATTATGTAGTAATTCTGTATTTTACAGAAATAATAGTAAATTGTCTTTCAAAAATACAGTCATACTATAATGGAATTTCAGTTATTTGAAACAAAAACAAACTTGTAAGTTCTTTTATATAGTGTTTCTTTTTATATTTTGGCAAAATTTAGTAAATAATTCTTTTTTCACGTGAGGCTAAATTGGTCAGTCATGCATCAAATCTAAAGGTGAACCCTGTGGGTAGTTTTAGTTTATATGTGATCTATATTCTACCCGTTCATTTTAAGTTAGTTAGTTGTAACATCGTATGCAATATCTCAGATGTTATAAATGCAGTTAGGTGCTCATAACAGTCTGTAAATTGTAATGGTGGTGGTACTGGTCCAAATTCTGGCTCCTAAGAAGTGGAATCTAATCCTAGTAATATTAATGTGAGTTCTGGAGACTGGTATAGGAGGAAATAAAAATGCCTCCTCTAAATAACATTTTGAGATAGGCACTTGACTGTTAATGTTTTCCTCTCGTCATTTCTGATTCACATTTTTCATATGCTAGTGCTCTTCCTTGTTTAAAAGGACCTCATATTGTATTCCTGTCTCAAATCCTTATGTAGATCCACCTTTTCTTCCCTGAAAGCTACTCCACATTCCCAAATTATCTCTTATCCTTCTACTTCAAAATTTCATTGCCCATTCATATAATAAAACTAATGTTACCTGCATCTTGATTTAAATAGAATTATCAGGCCAAGTGCGATGGCTCATGCCAGCACTTTGGGAGGCCGAGGCGGGCAGATCACAAGGTCAAGAGTGTAAGACCAGTCTGGCCAACATAGTGAAACCCCATCTCTACTAAAAAAGAAATACAAAAATTAGCCAGATGTGGTGAATATGCGCCTGTAATCCTAGCTCCTTGGGAGACTGAGGCAGGAGAATCACATGAACCCAGGAGGCAGAGGTGGCAGTGAGCCGAGATTGCGCCATTGCACTCCAGCCTGGGCGACAGTGCAAGATTCCGTCTGAAAAAAATAAAAAATTAAAAAAAAAAAAATTATCAAAGTAACTCACTACTGAATTACAGATGATCTGATCCTCCAAATACTTGCACTTAAAAAGAAAATAAGTGCTTAGTATCTGGATATTTTTGTTGTTGGAATTTTAGACTATAGTTCAAAAGAGTGAACACAGATTGTAGTACTGTGTAAGCTATTTTGCATGTGGGATACAGGAAAGGAATTAAAGCAGCTGACTTTGTCTGGAAACCTAGGAAGCACTTGGCTTGTTTTGCCCTTCTAAGACTCTTAACTTTATAAGCATCCTTACTTTTTTTTGTTTTTGTGGACAACCTGATTATTTCCCTAGAGGTACTAACAAAACATAGGCACATATGCCACACATTCGTAAATGTATAAATGGAAATCTCTTTCCTTTGTAGTTTTCATCCCCTTTCTAATTCTCTTCTCCAGTGGGTTGTAAGCTTCAGTGGATATTAGCAATTTTGTTCCCTACTGGATCCCCAGCACTGAGTCCATTGTTTGACACATGAATTAATGAACCTGGAGCTCTAAAAGATTAACATTTAGTGCCTGTGGTTTTGATAACAACAACAGCAGGAATTCTTGTGAGTTTGTATAGGAACAGACACAGGAATTGATTGTATGTATATATATTTAGGTCAGATATCACCTGCAATTCTCTTTTGATATTTGAATTAAGCTTTAATATTTAAGTGCTGGGGCTAAGATAAAATAAAACATTAAAGTTAAGAAAACAAAACTTGGATACTCATTAAAATTTCAGTTTTTTCCCAGCTATAAGACTTCTAACTATAGTTTTCGTCATTCTATCATGTGAAAGTTTTGCTCTTCTGTTTTTCTCCAAATGTAGGTTCTTCTAAAACAAGCATTGTGCTGTTTGAAAAATTCAGAACTTTGGTGCACTTCTGCCTTTTCTTTGTTTTGCATGCACAGGTGGTGGTCGGTATGTTCCGGGCTCTTCAGGATCTTCTAACACACTACCCACAGCAGATCCTTTTACAGGTGGGATACAGTTTTGATTCATGTATCTTTCTTCACTAAATGTATAGCATCTTGCATTACATGGCTTTATATCTTGGAGATGTCATCCAGTAACTGATAATTCCCTTATCTGTATTTTCAATTTTGATGGATCTCCTTTTCTTTAACTTCTGATTTTTGCTTTTTCCTGGAGTACTTGTGTAGATTTCCTCATGAATTTTAAATAGCATATTATTAGAACTCATTGTTTTCTCCAGGAGTCCTTCCCACCAGGAGAGCAGTGTAGTTAAGAACATAGGTTTTAGAGTCAGACAAACCTTGGTTCAAAATTGGGCTCTACCACTTACTTGCTGTGAGAAGTTGGCAAGTTACTTAACCTGTCTGAGCCTATTTTTTTTATCTGTGAAATTAGATAATAGGGGAACCCACCAACCAAGACACAGCATGAGTGCTATCACTGGCGAGATGCTACCAATCACGAGCAGAGAAGGAGCCATGTGAGTCCCTGCTATTGGATGGAGCAGTACAATCAAGAAGTCTCCCCAGGCATATTTTGACTTAACATGGAAGGAGACATTCCACCCAGCTACCCAGGAATAGTCTTCCTAATCTAAGTTATTAATGTCCTTCTTGAAGCCCTTGAAGTGTTGGTGTATCTCTTCAAAATGAATTTATTTACCAAGGTATGCATGCCTCAGCGTCAACACTACTGGAAAAAGTTGCCAGAGTTAGACTTTAAGGCAGCTGAAGAAGTCTCTATTTTCAGAATGGCTTTTGATATCTTATATGATGCTGTTGTTGGATCTTCAGACAGAGTTCCTCGACAGTATACTCAGTTTGGGAAGAGATCATAGCCTTTAGATATCCACTGGCCTTGCAGATTAGTACTGTGAGCTATAAAAATCACAATCTACAGTCCTCTGTAAGCCAGAGATTGGACAAACATACAATGTTAAGTTAGTGTCATGAAGTTGTGGATTGCTGTCAGTGAGCTTCCTTTTTCCTGTGAATGTTCTTGTGGCCCAGATGCAAATGGTTGTACAATGTGCATTGATAACCAGTAAATGAAAATAATTAACTATCGCACTAAATGCTGTGATAGTACAGTGGCTGTTAAGGAAGTCTTTGATAACATAATGTGATTTCAAATGGTAGTAAGGATCTGAAGACTAGATAAGATGGCTTTCTCTTTATCAGCAGTTCAGAAACAGTGATGCCCTGAAACTTAATACCAAGTGAGAATCCAAATCACTTTGGCGCCTTTTTTTCCGGAACAGAAAGAACATACCAAGCTTCAACTAATACCACCAAAATCAAGAAAACTCCGGGGGCCATTATAACCAGAGTATATCTCACTGTTCCATAATGTCAGTAACTCAGAAGATGCAGTGATTATGCAGATATGCAAGATAGCATACACAATGTCCAAGAGAATTAGGGTATCATTAGGATAATTGAATACCTTTTATATAAATATATAACAGCCTCTACCATATTGAGGTATGAAAATAAAATGGCATAATATGTGTAAGTGTTAAGCAAAATGCCTGGCGTATATTTAGGCCATCAGTGTATGTTAGTCATTGTTGATGATGATGTTTTCCGAACTTTGTCAGTGGCACTGGGGCCAAAAGATTTCCCTGTCTGGCTACAACTTAAAGTCAATCTTAATTCTTCTTTCTTTCCCATATTAATTTATGCTGTCCTTAAACTGCTAATGTTTATTAGAATGATCTGGGAAGCTTGTTTAAATTACTTATCCCAGTGTTCTACAGCCAAGAGATTCTGATTCAATAGATTAGTGAGGAGGTTAAAATTAAAACTATTCATGATCTGATCTCTCACCAAAGGATTCTAATTAAATAAATGACCTTGGTTGGTAGTTTGATTTTAGATTTTTTTTTTTTTTTTTTTTTTTTTTGAGACGGGAGTCTTGCCTCTGTCGGCCCGGGCTGGAGTGCAGTGCCGGGATTTCTCAGCTCACTGCAAGCTCCGCCTCCCGGGTTTATGCCATTCTCCTGCTTCAGCCTCCGAAGTAGCTGGGAACTACAGGCGGCCCGCCCACCTCGCCCGGCTAGGTTTTTTGATTTTTAGTAGAGACGGGGTTTCCAACCGTGTTAGCCAGGATGGTCTCAATCTCCTGACCTCGTGAATCCGCGCCGTCTCGGCCTCCCAAAGTGCTGGGATTACAGCCTTGAGCCACGGCGCCCGGCCAGATTTTTTTTCTGTTTTTCGAGTCAAGAGTTTTGCTCTTGTTGCCCAGGCTGGAGTGCAATGGTGCGATCTCAGCTCACCACAACCTCTGCCTCGCATGTTTAAGCAATTCTCCTGCCTCAGCCTCCTGAATAGCCAGAATTGCAGGCATGCGCCACCATGCCTGGCTAATTTTGTACTTTTAGTAGCGACCGGGGTTTCTCCATGTTGGGCAGGCTGGTCTCGAACTCCTGATCTCAGGTGATCCGCCCACCTCAGCCTCCCAAAGTGCTGGGTTTACAGGCGTGAGCCACCATGCCTAGCGATCTTAAAGTTCCCCAAGTGTTTCTAAAGTGGAGCCAGGTTGGAGTACCCCTGGGTTATGAGTGGACTCTGGAAATCTGTGTATTGAAACTGTGATTCATTCAGGTGGTCAGAAAACCATATTTAGAAAAGTGTGAGATGGTACTTTACCTCTTAAGAGCTTAATGCCTTGGGCAAGTTATTCAGCCTTCTGCTTCTAAAATATTGTGAATTATAATGGTATCTATAGAATACTATAATGAATATATGCATAGAAGATGACTAGCTGGCATATGGTTAAATTTCAACAAACCCATTTATTCTGTGTTTCTCATTATTTTAATTAATCTTACTCTTTTTCTGGTTTTGCTTTTTTAATTTGGCTTTTCTGTATGTGTTGCACCGATTATAACAACTCCTGGAGTGTAAATTGAGAGAGGCTAGAACAGTAGCTCATTTTTCTTCTTCCCATAAAGGCTGATCCAGTATTCTGAATATCTCCAAATCCTGCTGATTCTCTCTCTATACTTACTTTTTATCTTTCCTTCTTTCTATTTTCAATAGGACAGCCACAAGTATTATCTATAATAAAATGTGACTGGGCTGTTGTCATAGTATCTCTAACTTACCTGAGTCTTTTCCAATTGTCTTATGTGCTAGTTAGTCCCACCCCTTTACTTCAATAAAATAGCATTCACATTTCTTTCTGCAAACTTTTATTTCTCTCCAATCCACTTACATTTTTGTAATTTACTAAATTTCTACAATTATAATATATAAGGCATGTAATGTTTACTTTGTAGCTAACATTTATTGGGCACTTATGACATGCCCAGGCACTGTTCTCAGCATTTTTCTGTATTAAATTTATGGCATATTTATTATGTATAGTATGACACCATTGTGAATTCTGCTTAATAATGGAAATAAGCAAAGGAGAGTTTGAACTTTGTAATTTGCAGTCACCTTTGCTTACTACGAGTATTATTGTATTGTAGGTGCTGGTCGTTATGTACCAGGTTCTACAAGTATAGGAACTACCATGGCCGGAGTTGATCCATTTACAGGTACATACTTTTGTTTCTTTTCCTTTTTTTAGATGTTAAAAATTCATTGGAACTTTTATTTAATGAAAAGGGTAAGAAAATTTGTGTCATTTTCTTGGTTGAGAACTTTTTATGTAGTAAATCAAGACCAAACTTGTCTGGCTTTTCGAGTTTTCTCAGAATTGTCTCATTACTACGTATTAGAATCATCTGGGGAGCTTTCCAAACGTACTTCAGCCTTATCCCCAGAGATGCTTACTTAGTCTAATTCTGCTGTGAGTTAGGGACTTGGCAAAGGGTAGTTTTATAATCTTCCAGTGTGATTCTAATATGCATCTAGGAACAGAAACTACTGTTTTACTGTAGTAAGTCTGCTTTCCTCACTTCTATTACAAAGTCTATGTTTATTCTCATCTCTTCATTCTTACTTAATGTGTTGAGAATGTTATTCACTGGATTATAAATTGGTCTCTTTAAGAAGACTCAGGAAAGAATTTGCTTCTGTGATTTAGGCCTGGAATAGCTATCATTCTTCTGAGCAACTAATTGTTTTTTAATCCTTAGTTATCTAGTCTACAGTCTGACATACCTAACTTGTTCATTGAATATGTGCTGGTATGTTTTCCTCTGTATTGGCTGCCAGTAAAACACAGAGATAAATTTGTGGTTCATCTCTTTCAAGTTTGACAGATACCTTGGCATTTTTTTTTCTACTTAATTTTTATATTCTTCGTAATTTATATAAGAGAAATTGAGTAACATATATGTTATTCATCATTAAAATAAACACCCATAAACCTACCACTCAATAACTAACCTAGCATGTGTTTTTATTTTTTATTACTTTTGAGATGGGATCTTGTTTTGTTGCCTGGGCTGGGCTCAAACTCCGGGGCTCACATGATCCTCGCACCTCAGCCTCCTGAGTAGTTTGGGTTTACATGCGCATGCTACCATGTCCATCACGTGGCATGTGATTTTGTAAGCTATTTTTTAATTGCATAAGTAACATTGGTTAGCAATACTGACGTATAACATAGTAACTAATTAAGATTATGAATTCTGGAGTGAGAATCTAAATTCAAATCTCAGCTCTACTACTTTTTATCTGCTTGACCTTGAACAATTTATTTGATGTGTCTGTGCTTTTGTTTTTCTCATTTGCAAAGTTGAAGTAATATCTACTTCCTAGAATTAAGAGCTTAAAATTATAAAATTTATGTAAATAACTTTTTACCAAATTGATGCTTAGTAATTGTTAGCTGTACTTGTTAACAAAAGTTAACAGTGCTCCCTCCCATTTTCCAGAAGTTAGTTTTTAACAGTATGGTGTGTATATTGGAGCTTTATATACCTTAGTACAAGCTAATGTCACCTCTTGCCTAGAATAATGAAATAACTTCCAAATTGGTCTCTCCATGATCCATATTGCAGACAGTGATCATTTTATTGTTTACTCTTATGTTTATGCACCTCCCTTGATTAAAAAACTCTTCAGTGGCTTCCCAGTGAATATTTTTATTTTGCTTTGCCTCACATTCCTCTCTGGCTTTCCTCTGTCCAGCCATACTGACTGGTGTCAGTTTCTTGAGCATGTAATACTGTTTTCTACCTCCAGAGCTTTGAACTCACTGTTTTCTTTTGACATACTTATGTATTGCCCTTTGCCTTGTCATTTAGACCACAAATTATTGGCTGTTTTTCTGCCTTTTCTTTTTTACTTAATTGTGTAATACAAATTAGATAAGCTCAGTGAAATTTTTCTGAATACACACATATGTCCTTTGCTAGATCACCTACTCTTATCTTTCATTGCATCCTGAACTTTTCCATCAGGGAACTTTTCATTATACGTATTTGGATGATATTTGATTAATATTTGCATTCTTAACACAACTACTAGACTATAATGACCAAGAATGCAGACAGTGTGTGTATAGCTAATTTTTATGTCGAGAAAAATTTATTCTTTATAAACAGAATTAATTTTATACACCAGTCTCACTAAGTGTTTCATCTTTACCTTCATCCCTTTCTATTCCTGATATACTCAGAATATTAAAATAAATCTTTTATTCATATTTTTGCACAGTACCTTAAATGTACATACATTAAAACAAAATGGGTCTACACTGATTCAGATTTGAAATTTGAGATGTAAATTAGATTTAAATTATACTTAATTGAAGTCACTTTATTCATTGAATATTGATGAATTTTCATCATGTGCCAGTTTGTTCATGATCAGATACTGAGTTCTGTTCATATAATAGAGACTTAAGATGTGAAAAAAAGTGTAAAAGACTAGGACTTGGACGGGCCTGGTGGCTCATGTCTGTAAAAAAAAAAAAAAAAATCAGTCATGCCTCCATGATGGAGCTTTCATAAAAATCCCAAAGGTGGCCGGGCACGGTGGCTCACGCCTGTAATCCCAGCACTTTGGGAGGCCGAGGCAGGCGGATGACGAGGTCAGGAGTTCAAGACCAGCCTGGTCAATATGGTGAAACCCTGTCTCTACTAAAAATACAAAAATTAGCCAGGTGTGGTGGTACATGCCTGTAATCCCAGCTATTCTGGAGGCTGAGGCAGGAGAATTGCTTGAACTCAGGAGGTGGAGGTTGCAGTGAGCCGAGATTCCGCCACTGTACTCCAGCCTGGGCAACAGAGCGAGACTCTGTCTCAAAAAAAAAAAAAAAAAAAAAAGGCTAGGACTCCTCAGCAAACCATCATGGCACACATTTACCTATGTAACAAACTTGCACATCCTGCACATGTACTCTGAAACTTAATAAAATAATTAAAAAAAAAAAAAAAAAGACTAGGACTCCTGTCCTTCAGGGATTTATAACTTGGGAATTTATAAAGATGATGCAGAAAAAGATTAGAGCAAACGATAATGCCTACTACATCATTTGGAATAAGCGATAGAAGACATAAAAAGGGAGAGATCAGCATGCCTTAGAGAAGATGAGAATGGAAAGTTTCATATAATTATATGCTATTCTTTGACATTTTTTAAAATGTATAATTTAGATTGAATCTTAGACCAGGCTTGGTGGTTCACACCTGTAATCCAAGCACTTTGGGAGGCTGAGGTGGGAGGATCGCTTGAACCCAGAAGGTCGAGGCTGTAGTGAGCTGTAATTGCACCACTGCACCCTGTCTCAGAAAGAAAAAAAAGAAGTAGAAACTATGAGATGATCTTGTTCTACATTTAAGCTTCCATTCCCCAAAGCAAAAAATATTATATCAATAAATATAAATTAACCAAAATATTGTGGATATTTTTCCCCTTGAGGTTGCTTGTTTATTGCATGCACTGAATAGTTGCGTATCTCAATAATTGTCAAAACTAAGTCATATAGTTAGTAAAATCTCATTTTTGATCACTACTTATGGTTGCCATCATCTTCTATTCTTTAAATAGGGAATAGTGCCTACCGAGCAGCTGCATCTAAAACAATGAATATTTATTTCCCTAAAAAAGAGGCTGTCACATTTGACCAAGCAAACCCTACACAAATATTAGGTAAGTCTCTTTAATTAATTTTTTCACATATTCACAGACTGTTTGAGATGTCATCAAGGTTGTTTCTCTTCCCAACATGTGTCAGGAATTGGATACTTAATATGAATAGAGATTTCTATTGTGGTATTAAACAACTATGTCCACCACAAATATACAATCTGGTAAAGGATCCATAATACTTTCTAAGAAGCCTTACACAAATGTAAAGTAAGTAATTTATGATGACTTTAATAAAAAAAATTAAAGGTAGAAAATGTGAATTCTACCCACCCAGGCTCTTAATGTTTTTTTAAAAAAAATTAATGAACATCAATGAGTCAAGCATTTGAAAAATAAAGATCTTATCTTTAAAAAATTAGTGGCCCTCAGAAATAACACAAGTTCATTTTCAATTGCCCATTAGAAATGAATCTGCTGGCCTGGTGCAGTGGCTCATGCCTGTAATCCCAGCATTTTGGGAGGCCAAGGTGGGCGAACTGCCTGAGGTCAGGAATTCAAGACTAGCCTGGCTAACATGGTGAAACCCTATCTCTACTAAAATTACAAAAATTAGCTGGGCATGGAGGTGGGCGCCTGTAATCACAGCTACTCTGGCATGAGAATCACTTGAATCTGGGAGGTGGTTCAGTTGCAGTGAGCCCGAGATCGTGCCACTGCACTCCAGCCTGGGCAACAGAGCAAGACTCCGTCTCAAGAAAAAAAAAAAGAAATGAATCTGCTTTAGCGACTTTGATTGCTTTTTCTGTTTGTGTTCCTCAAAACAAAATAACAGTGTTTTGTTGTTGTTGCTTTGGACTAAGGGTACTGTTAGCTTGTTCGCCACAAAGATTATGATGAGAATTAATTGGGATAACATAACATAACATACTTACCAGAGTATAAGGCAGGGTCAGTATTGTAAAAATTTATAAAAATCACTCATTAATGTTTTCTTAATTGCTTTATTTTGAATAATGTAGTATATGCACACTTTTAGATGTTTTTAAAAAACTCGTGAAAATCTAACAGGTATCTTGATATCTGCATTCCTTAATAAACTTGATTTTTGTTTATTAGAGTTAAAGTTGTTAATACCTGAGATTAGTGAAACAGGCCCTAGTTTCCATTTATAATTGATTTCAACGGTGTAAATTTGGATAATTTACCTTTATTATCGGAATTTGGACTTTTTTATTCTTGAGATAAAGATTTTAAAGAAACACAGTAACTCAAAGTCAAAAAAAGGATACTGATACTAAAGATACATGTGAAGGATTTGAAGGAAATTGTTTCATGAAATGTGAACATGGGAAGAAAGGGCAGTATGTCCATTAAATAAATTTTTAAAATAATGTGACATCAGATATGCATATGGAACTAAGTCATAAATTAAATGTTATCAGTAAGCATTTAACTCTTTTGACTATTTCATTGACAACTGTAGAAGTTGACATAAATTGGCTAAAAAGTTGTTATAAATTTTCTCATGGAGAAACTAGGTTATTGATTTATACTTGAATATATATTACACATATTTCTTTGAAAGTCATTCAAAATGGAGGCTGGACGTGGTGGCTCGTGCCTGTAATCCCAGCAGTTTGGGAGTTCAGGGCAGGCGGGTCACTTGAGGTCAGGAGTTGGTCACCATGTTGGTCTGCCTGGCCAACATGGTGAAACCCCATCTCTACTAAGAATGCAAAAATTAGCTGGTGTGGTGGTGCATGCTGGTAGTCCCAGCTACTTGGGAGGCGGGAGCAGGAGGGTTGCTTGAATCTCGATGGCAGAGGTTGCAGTGAGCCAAGATCAAGCCACTGCACTCCAGCCTGGGCAACAGAGTGAGATTCTGTCTCAAAAAAACAACAACAAAAAAAATAGGGCTGGGTGTGATGGCTCACGGCTGTAATCCCAGCACTTGGGGAGTCTGAGGAGGGTGGATCATGAGGTCAGGAGATCGAGACCATCCTGGCTAACACGGTGAAACCCTGTCTCCACTAAAAACACAAAAAATTAGCTGGGCATGGTGGCAGGCGCCTGTAATCCCAGCTACTTGGGAAACTGAGGCAGGAGAATTGCTTGAACCCGGGAGGTGGAGCTTGCAGTGAGCCGAGATCACACCACTGCACTCCAGCCTGGGTAACTGAGCAACACTCCATCTCAAAGGAAAAGAAAAAAAGACAAAGCTCACAAGCCTTATCCTTACTTTATGGTTTTTGATAATTGTGATAATTGCTGAGAAACATCTTAAATCCCCATGGTGTACACTAGAGTACTTTTATTGAAAGTCTTGGCATTTATGTATTATCTGGCCAATTACAGTTAGGAAATTTTGAAAGTTTGGTTTTGGGTTTTAGGTAAACTGAAGGAACTTAATGGAACTGCACCTGAAGAGAAGAAGTTAACTGAGGATGACTTGATACTACTTGAGAAGATACTGTCTCTAATATGTAACAGTTCTTCAGAAAAACCCACAGTCCAGCAACTTCAGATTTTGTGGAAAGCTATTAACTGGCCTGAAGGTAAATAAACACTCTTCAAAAATATAACCAGAAAGCAAGAAGTTTTATCTTCGTTTCTATCAATATTACTGGTATTTGTAGATTAAATAAAAGTTAACTTGGGTAGTTCTAGTTCACTATGGAAAATCTTCACGAAAAGCGTTCACTACACTACTGGAATTGATAATCTTATTTTCATTACGGGCCTTATGAGAATCTGAAGGTAATACAATGATCCCCATATATGCACCAGTTTGTTTACTGTTTCAGAGCATTTGTGGATTCCCTGCCAGGCATCCAAGATACTCTTAGTGACCTGTTAACCCTAGGCTACAAACATGCATTATAAGTTTTTTTTTTTTTCCAATTATGTCAGTTAAGTCTTCTTTGATTCCCAAAGAGTCCTTGCCCATTTTTTGTTTTGTTTGTTTGTTTGTTTGTTTGTTTTCATGCCATTGATTTATTGGAGAAAAAGCCTTTTTTTTTTTTTTTCCAATAAAATCCCATAATATGGATTTTGCTGATGTGTTCCTCCATCTCTGTATTTATTGCTAGTGGCAAAATTAGATTCTGGTTCAGTAGGAGTTTTTTTTAGGTAAAATTCTTTATAAATGATGCATACTACTTTTATATTATGGAGCACATAATGTTGGATTTTCTCACCTTTGGTGATGCTAAGATTACTTTGTGCATTCATTCAGATGGCATCTACCCAAGTCCTTGATTATAAAGCTCCCACCAACCTATAAGCATCCTATCACTTGTTAACTGGAATTCTTAAGAACTTTCTGACTGGGCTCGGTGGCCCATGCCTGTAATCCCAGCACTTTGGGAGGCCAAGGTGGGTGGATTACCTGAGGTCAGGAGTTTGAGACCAACCTGACCAATATGATGAAACCTCGTCTCTACTAAAAATACAAAAATTAGCCGGATGTGGCGACATGCACCTGTAATCCCAGCTACTTGGGAGGCTGAGACAGGAGAATTGCTTGAACCCGGGAGGTGGAGGTTGCAGCAAGCCAAGATCACGCCATTGCAATCCAGCCTGGGCAACAAGAGTGAAACTCTATCTCAAAAAAAAAAAAGGATTTCCCGTTTAATTGTTCGGTCTTCAGAAGTTTTAAAAGCAAGGTCTGAACCCCATTCTTTCCCTTCATTTTTGAATACTCACAGTGTGTAGGCTATTTGATAACGTGAGAGAGTTACTTTATTTTAAAGTGAATATGATCTTGCAGTAATTAATCTAGTTTATATAAAATTATGAAAATTAACAAAAGTTTCAGAAATATATGCATTTTTTAAAGCCGACACATGATTTTCACATTTTCTAAAATGGTTAATTTTGTAGTGGGAAAATAAAATCCTTAAAAGTTGATAGTCAAAAGAAATTTTCTTTATTTTCATAAGCATTCATGACTTTTTTTTTTTAATAGATATTGTCTTTCCTGCACTTGACATTCTTCGGTTGTCAATTAAACACCCCAGTGTGAATGAGAACTTCTGCAATGAAAAGGAAGGGACTCAGTTCAGCAGTCATCTTATCAATCTTCTGAACCCTAAAGGAAAGCCAGCAAACCAGCTGCTTGCTCTCAGGACTTTTTGCAATTGTTTTGTTGGCCAGGCAGGACAAAAACTTATGATGTCCCAGAGGGAATCACTGATGTCCCATGCAATAGAACTGAAATCAGGGAGCAATAAGAACATTCACATTGCTCTGGCTACATTGGCCCTGAACTATTCTGTTTGTTTTCATAAAGACCATAACATTGAAGGGAAAGCTCAATGTTTGTCACTAATTAGCACAATCTTGGAAGTAGTACAAGACTTAGAAGCCACTTTTAGACTTCTTGTGGCTCTTGGAACACTTATCAGTGATGATTCAAATGCTGTACAATTAGCCAAGTCTTTAGGTGTTGATTCTCAAATAAAAAAGTATTCCTCAGTATCAGAACCAGCTAAAGTAAGTGAATGCTGTAGATTTATCCTAAATTTGCTGTAGCAGTGGGGAAGGGGGACGGATATTTTTAATTGATTAGTGTTTTTTTCCTCACATTTGACATGACTGATAACAGATGATTAAAAAAGAGAATACTGTGGATTAAGTAAAATTTTACATCTTGTGAAGTGGAGGGGAGGGGAAACAAAGAAATAAAATTTTTGCACTGCTGACCTGTGAGATTTTCCTGTGTAATTTGGGTAGGTTTTCAAGAGTATGAAAACAAATTTAAAAAGAGCTATAATCAGTAACAACACAATGACAATGACATCTTCCCCTTACCTTAGCCACTAAGGAGAAGATAAGGGCTGTTACTCATATAATTTGCTTTTATTACTTATGTACACCAAACTGTTCATTGTTGTCAATTATCGTTTTTATTTAAACTTCTCTGTCTCAATTGCTACGATTCTTCCAAACAACCACTGATACATTTCAAGGTTCTTGTTTTAGGGGTGACTATTTAAAAATTTTTTTAATTATATTAAAATTTATAAAAATAATTTATAAATTATTCATATATTAAAACAATATAAGATAATTTCTTGATTTGTCAGTTATAAATCCTAAAATATATTTGTTAAATGGCTTATTTTAGATGAAGAAAAGCCAGTTGGTAAACTATATTAGTCATGTATCAGTTCAGACAGACGAGGTCTCAATTTAACTCCAGACTTAGATCCAGTTTCTTTTGCCCTTCACTGTATGAGGTAACTTCATTTTTCATTCTAGTCCTGATATTTGACTGTTTATTTTTGTCATTTTCTATTATTTCAAAGGGAGTTTGGAACATGTTGAATTTTATCAAGTGATGACATAAGCAAGAGTACATCAAACTGTGTTATTTGAAAGTCTAGAACCTGTCATGTGAAATTACTATTTTTGAGCCCTCTGTGTTGTCCAGGCAGTATACACTGATATTTAATCCTTAAAACCCTTTTAAATGAGGGCCAGTATTATCTCTGCTTTCAGAAGTAGACATAATAGGATGAATCATGTAAGAGAGAAAAAAAAAATGGGAGTTAACTACTCAAAGTACATGCCATGCTATACTTTCTAGAGAGGAGGTCACAGATATGTGTGAACATCCTAGCAATTAACACAAAGAAGAAACCATCACATTAATTACACAATTTATTGTGTCTGTGGTAACCCAGTTTCTTGAGAGAGGCATAACTATTCTATTTTCAAAAGTGGGAAAGATCTTTTCATAAAGAAGACATTGCCAAATATAGTGAGCAACATTCTCAATATTCATGGTATAAAGAACCATGAATTTCCTGGCTTAATGCCAAATTACAGCCTTAGAAGAATAATTCTTCCCCAAATGGGCAAGAAAAGGTTCTAATTGTCTAGAATAATCTAAGTAAAAACTTCTGGAATATCAAAAGGAAATGAGTAAAATGTAAATAGAAGGGGATATGTACTTTGCTGAGTATTAAATTGCAACTTCCTGGTGTGTACCTGGACTTTAAATATTCTGTTCACTGGCTCAATTACATAACCTATACTTTTCTTTTTGTTGATTGGGTTTAGGTGGTTATGTCAAAGTTAAGTGGCAAAATTAGGAATTTAACCCAAGTCTGACCGGTTCCTTTACAATACACTGCTTTCTTGTTAGTAAGTCCAGTCTAGCATTCAGTTAATAAGTACAAATAATTTATTTGCAATATTTAGGAAAGGTAGGTACTTTTGAATAATGATAAGAAATAGTCTTGGTTAAGAATATGAGTTCCCTTTTCAAAATGTAAGGAGTGGCAAAATGTAAACACTGCTTCCTATTACTGTGCAAGTTTTTTTATATCAACTTTTATTTTACTATTTAATGTTTTTTGTGGAGATTACAAAATATAGCTTAGCAAAAGGAAGCAATCTCACTTGAAGGATATGTTAAATAATATGATATTTTAAAGATTTTCTTTTTTAGTTAAACTTTCCTATGATTCTCTTAATGTTTTTTCTGAATACAAAAGTAATAAACATTTACTGAGTAAAACATATACACACACACCCCAAATAAAAATTGCCTGTAAGGCCACTATCTAGAGAAAACTATTCGTAACATCTTGTGGCATAGTGACTATGTATGTAAATGTGTTTTATTTTATTAAAAAAACATTGTATCATACATACTCTGATAACCTGATTTTTAAACTTATATTTGGTACAAAGAGCTCCACATTAATAAATACAATATTCTATCATATGGATAATACCCATTTCTTACTAACTGGCACTGTTTCCAATTTTCAGCTATCAAGCAAAGATATGACAAATCTCACAAGAGTCTTACTAGTTCCCTAGGAACATTTTATACATGGAATCGGTAGATCAAGATAGTGTAACATTTTTTAGACTGTTCACATTGCCATCTCACCTCTAGTGGTACAACTCTTGGAATTAATGTACTTCATATTGCATTTGAAACCCCACTGCCTACAAAAGAGTTAAGTTATTATTGTCTCCATTTCATAACTATTATCTTCTTTCTGGCATTAGGTTCCTTTAGATGAGTATGTTACTATTTATATGACTAGCTGAATTTATAACTAAATAGCAATGCAATGAAATTTATTATCTACCTCATAATGTTCTTAAGTGATGGAAGAAGCATAGGTAAAAATGGATTCTTTACAGAGATAATTCTGAGGATAAGAGTGGGAGGTAGGTTCCTTAGCAGTTATCACTTTGTATGTTATGGTTATTTTATGAGGAAATGATAAAATGCGTAAAAGACCATTTGTGATGTATCATCCTTCCTGAAAGTCTTAGATAAATTCCAGACTTTTAAAGTGTTATTCAATCTATTTTTTTAAAAAACTATTCTAATCGGTAATGCATTATTTTCTGTAGAAATTATATGCAATGTAGTTGTGATTATAAATACAGTTTTGAAGACTTTAATAGCATTTTTTCATGAGTTTTCCTTCAATTTTTTAATAAAAATATTCATACATAAAAATGTAAAGAGGCTGGGTGCAGTGGCTCACACTTGTAATCCCAGCATTTTGGGAGGCTGAAGTGGAAGCATCGTTGGAACCCAGAGTTCAAGACCAGCCTGGGCAACAGAGAGAGATCGCATCTCTACAAAAAAATTAAAAATTAGCCAGACATGATATTGTGTGTCTGTAATCCCAGCTACTCAGAAGGCTGAGGTGGGAGGATCACTTGAGCCTGGGAGGTCAGGGTTGCAGTGAGCCATGATAGTGCCACTGCACTGCAGCCTGGGTGTTGACAGAGCAAGACTTTGTCTCAAAACAAACCAAAAAATTGAAAGAAAAGTACAGTGAACATTCATGGACTTGTTAACTAGATTCCACAGTTATTAACATTTTGCCAGATTTGCTTTATCTCCATAGTTTATACTTTCTTTTGAAATTACTTAAATGCTTATCAACTGGATACTTCATTATGCATCTTTTTTTTTTTTTTTTTTTTGAGGCGGAGTCTCGCTCTGTCGCCCGGACTGGAGTGCAGTGGCCAGATCTCAGCTCACTGCAAGCTCCGCCTCCCGGGTTTACGCCATTCTCCTGCCTCAGCCTCCCGAGTAGCTGGGACTACAGGCGCCTGCCACCTCGCCCGGCTAGTTTTTTTGTATTTTTAGTAGAGACGGGGTTTCACCGTGTTAGCTAGGATGGTCTCGATCTCCTGACCTCGTGATCCGCCCGTCTCGGCCTCCCAAAGTGCTGGGATTACAGGCTTGAGCCACTGCGCCCGTCCTCATTATGCATCTTATGAGAATGAGGGCACTCTTAAGAACATAATTTGTCACCGATAATATCACACTTAAGGAAATTAGTAATTTCATAATATCTAATTAGTCCATATTTCAAATTTCTTCATTGCTCTAAGATGCCTTTTATAACTTCTACTTTAAAAAGATCTAAATAATCAAGGTTTGTGTATTTATCTATTAATATTTAGTTATATGCTTCTTTGACTTCTTAATCTAGAATAGTCTTTCATATTTTAAAACTATCATTGACTTTTTGAAATGTTTAGGGCACTCCAGCGTGTGAAGCACCTCACATTTTGTGTATATAAAATATTTTTCTACAAGACTTTGATATTGGTTATCTGTTGCTGCTTAATAAATTACCCCAAAACTTAGTGGGTTAAAATAGCACACATTAACTCGAATGTCCTGTGGTTCAGGAATCCTAACACAGCTTAGGTGGATCCTCTTGAGGCTGTAAAGTATCAGCCAAGGCTGGTGTCTCATCAAAAGGCTCTGCTGAGGAAGGTTTCATTTTCAAGTTCACATCATTGGTGTTTAGTTCTTTTGGGGTTGGACTGAGGACCTCAATTCCTAGGTAGCTGTTGGCCAGAGACTGCCCTCTCTGATTTTTGCTATATGGGCCTCCCCAATGTGGCAAGTTGCTTCATCAAAGCCAACAAGGGGGGGGTCTGTTGGCAGGACCAAAGTTGGAATCTTTATAATCTAATCACAGAAGTGACATCTCAACATCAAGGTATTGCATTGGTTGGAAGTTAATCAAGGGGAATGGATTATGCAAGGCAGTGAATACCAGTAGGGGAGGGATCACTGGGGGCTATCTTGGAGTCTGCCTGCAACACCTATTTCCTATAAATTGAAAGCTCGTTTCCATTGAGATTAAACTGTTTGTAGCAATACTTTACAGGTGATATGTACTTGTTATTTTGACTTGATTATATCATATTTGAGCTTCCTTAAGGGGTAAAAGTCTTTAGAATAAGGTGGGTAATGGAAGCTGTAAACAGGAGAAAGTTGCCTAAAGCCCTTTTGTAAAGTAGATAGTCTGATATTGGTCCTAGGCCTAAAATGAGATGTTGGGGCTTAAAACCTGACCTTGGAATTCCTGGACATGTGATAACTCAGAAAAATAAAATGTTCAAATGGCTGTGATCATCACATTTCAAGGTATATAGCAACATTTACCACAACAGTTTGCAACTTGATTTAAACCAAATAACAATGCAAAAAACAACTAGACAGCCTGCATTAATCACTTATTCTTTTCTAGTTGTATATGCATAGTTTATCCTCATTATGAGGTAGGTATTACACAGGTGAAGAAACTGAAAGAAGTCAAATTTGTATAAGTCAGTAGTAACTAAACAGTGGAGAAGATAGCAGTATTTAATCAATCATGTTGCCAAAACTGGATATCAATATGAAGAAAAATATCAATTTGTAGTAGTCACTTTATCAGAATAGCAACTACAGTGGCTACTAGTGCCATATAAGCATGACATGGATCAAAAGAAAGTGATTTTAAGCCATTAAATGACATTTTTTTCATTCCTGTGTCCTCAAAGGAACTAATACATTCAATAAATGTTCACGTATTTCTATATTATTTAAAATTTTCAGTAGTAATAACAATCAAAGGTGCAGTATAAAATAGTGAAGGAGCACTGACTTTGGCGTTCAGAAGTCATACATTCCAATAGCATTTCCACCACTTAGTAATGAATTAAGGCAAGTTGCTTAACCTTAGCCCCAGTTTAGTCATCTGTACAGTGGGACTTCATATGACAGATGAATAATTGAAGATTCATGTAAAAGCCTAGCAAAATGATGGCCACATAAATGTTTAGCAAGCATTTCTTCTAAAGACACTACAAGGCTACCATGTTCTTTAATAATAATTGCCTTTACAAAAACAAACAAAAGGGGGGGAAAGTAATTAGGTTTTATTTCTACTGGGGAAAAAATGCCCATGGGGTGGGGGGTAATCCTGAAGGATATTTATAAAGTTGTTTAGAACTCAAAATCCTTACACTTCTTTTAAACTTCCTATAATGCCCCAGGACCCAGCAAGAAAGTGTTTCTGCTGGACTGTAAAAATCACATATATGCATACTACAACCCTAGCAGTGGTCTCAAGATTTCTTGTAAGACTTCTGTGTATTGAATAGTGACAATATCAAACCAGTTTTGAAGACTTCTTACTGCTAACAGAGAAATACAGGGAAAGGGTCTCTATTAGACAGAGTGCATATTGGTTAACTATAGCCACAGTAATAGTGTGCAACAAACAACAACAAAAATCATAGTTTTTATTTAGGTCAGGAGTTTCAAGCTTCGGGTAGTATGATCCTGGCTGGGCTCATTCATGCTTCTACAGGTTTCTGAGGACTCACCTTCAGGCTGGGCTTATCTGGGTAGCTTAGTTGAGGCAGCTGTGCTCTACTTGTTTCTCATCTTCTGGGACCAGTGGGCCACTTTGGGTATATAATTTTCATGATGATGGTGGAAGCACAAGTCAGTCATCCTAATTGCACAAGCTTTTTTGAGACTCCCACTTGTTGCACATCTGCTAACATCCATTTGGCCAAAGTAAGTTAGATGGCTGAGCAGAAGGGTAGGGAATTATGTCTTTTGGCTGTAGCAGAAGAGCACTGCCAAATTACATTGCAAGCTGTGGATATAGGGAGAGGTGAAGAACTGGGGTCATTAATGCAATTTGCTACAACTGTGACAGAAAAAGAAGCTCTGTGTGGGTCCTGAAATTATCAGTTTAGAATTTTGACAAATATTTGCATCCCTAGCTTGTTCCAGGCAATGTATTAGGTGTTGAGACTACAAAAAAAAAATGTATATGCATAGTTCCTGGGAACTAACAGTATACTGGAGAAGATACTGAGCAAGTGCCTGCAGTAAAGAGTTCTGGACACTAGGGAAAACAGTGGGTTACAAAAAGAAGTGGTTAATTTTAGGAGGATTGAGAATGGAAGTGATGTGGAAATGTTTCAAATAAGTTATACTTAAAATGAATCTTAGATGCAGTAAGTATATGTGGGGTTGTTGAACAGGCCTGAAGACTATATTTCTAGGAAAGGCTGAAGAGAAAAATGCTGTCAGATCATGGAAGGTCTTACATGTACTATTAATTAGGACTTCAGGTTGCAAGCAACAGAAATCAACTCAGATCAGGCAGAGCGCTGTGGCTCATGCCTGTAATCCCAGCAATTTGGGAGGCCGAGGTGGGGGATCATTTGAGGTCAGGAGTTCAAGACCAGCCTGACTGATACGGTGAAACCCTCTAAATTAGCCAGGCATAGTGGTGCATGCCTGTAGTCCCAGCTACTCAGGAGGCTGAGACAGGAGAATCGCTTGAACCCAGGAGGCAGAGGTGGCAGTGAGTCGAGATCGCGACATTGCACTCCAGCCTGGGTAACAGAGCGAGGCTGTCTCAAAAAACAAAAACAACAACAAAAAAATCAACTCAGATCAGCTTAATGGGGGGAAAAAAAGAATTACATTGGCTCACTGATGGAAAATAATAGTATCAGGATTTTTTTTACTTATTTCCGCAAGTGCTTTTGTTGGCCTCATTTTCTTAGAATTGTCACAAGACAGAGAACACGACAACAAGCAGCTAGGAGACAGTTTCCTTACAGTAGACTAATGAAGTTAAATGATGACTTAGTGTGAAAGAGCAAATTTCTCACCTAATATCTCTTTGTAAAATCCCAGAGAAGAACTGATCGACCCCGGCATTAATGCATGCCTATCACTGGCAATCATTGTGATCAATGCTCAATGCATTGCTGAAATTGGTGTGTAAGAACCAATCTCTGTCCACCCTCCCATATATACTTGTTCTAGGCAGAAAAGCAGTCTGCATTTGTTTGCAGAGCTTTAAGTCCATAGCAATGTTTAGTGCTGAGCCTCTTAAGCATATTAAGTTGAACCATATGAAGCTGTCAATATTCAACTACATTTTCCTTTTTTTTCTCTCTCTCTCTCTGCTGCTTGAATCAACATTCAACCATTTAAGTCAGGCTTGTGATGTCTCTATGGCATGTTCCTAGCATAAATCAAGAGTCCTTCCCCTGTATTCCACTCAGCAGAACCCCATGTAGAAAGCAGTTTGTACCTGTGGTTCCAAAGCCCACTTGACTGTCAACTTCTCAGTAGCAGCTAAGTCCCTACAGCTATATCTCGCTCCCATGCGATGTAAGAGCACTGCAAACCTCCTCCCGACCTCATTTATTAAAAGACTAGTTTCTAGCCATTAATTTTACTCATTCTGTCCCCCATACTGGAGTGCAGTGGCGCATTCACAGCTCACAACAGCCTCAGTCTCCCCAGGCCTCAGGTAATCCTTCCACCTCAGCCTCCTGAATAGCTGGGACTACAGGCATGTGCCACCACGCCTGGCTTTTTTTTTTTTTTTTTTTTTTTGTATTTTTTTGTAGAGATGGTGTTTTGCCATGTTGCTCAGGCTGTTCTTGAACTCCTGGGTTCAAGGAATCCACCCAACTCAGCCTCCTAAAGTGCTGGTATTACAGATTGGGCCACTGTGTCCAGCCTTTGCCAAATTTTTAATAAGGACAGTGGGATATTCGGAATAAAGCAGCAAATAAGGCCAGGCGCAGTGACTCACGCCTGTAATCCTAGCACTTTGGGAGGCTGAGGCGGGCAGATCACAATGTCAGGAGTTCTAGAACAGCTTGACCAACATGGTGAAACCCCATCTCTACTAAAACTACAAAAATTAGCTGGGCGTGGTGGTAGGTGCTTGTAATCCCAGCTACTCAGGAGGCTGGGGCAGGAGAATCACTTGAACCGGAGGCTGCAGTGAGCCGAGGTCGCACCATTGCACTCCAGCCTAAGCGACAGGGCAAGATTCTGTCTCAAAACAAACAAACAAACAAACAAAAAAAAAAAAACAGCAGCAGCAAATAAAACAAAGTCCTTGCTTTCAAGGAGCTTACATTCAAGTGGAAGGAGACAGATAAATATATGTGTGGTAGTGTTTAAGGGTGCTGAAGAAAAACAGTAAGAAGAATGCAGAGTGCCATAGTGAGTGAGGACAGAAGCACTTCCTATTGTGTATTTTCTTATTGTTTTCCCTCACTAAAAATATGCTTATGAAGGCATGCATTTTGTCTATTTTCTCCCCTTCTCTATCACCAGTGGTAGAACAATGCCTTTGTGTCCTAGAACAAGTGTGTGAGAGGACAAAGACTGTGATTCATCTGCCAAGTTCATAAATACTGTACAGCAATCTGGTGAGGAGTGCCTTGCCTTCTTGGTCCACCTGAAGAAATATGAACACCGTCTGTCAGGTAGCTGTAGAACAAAGTGGAAACCCAGAAGCTTCTCAATTAATTTTTTAAGAGAGCAATTTGCAGCCAGAAATTAATAAAGAACTAGCTCTATCCAGGCTATACATAACATTTTAGGTCTGTATTAGCTAGCTCAAGCTGCCATAACAAAGTGCCACCAACTGGGTGGCTTAAACAGAAATTCATTTTCTCAGTTCTGGAGGCTAAAGGTCCAAGATCCGCATGTCATCAAGGTTGGTTTCTGGTGAGGCTTCTCTTCCCGGCTTGTAGATGGCTACTTTCTCACTGTGTCTTCACATGGCCTTTCCTCTGTGCGTGGTGAGAAGACAGGGCAGTCTGTTCTTTTCTTTAGAGGTGTGGTCTTGCGATGTTGTTCAGGGTGGAGTACAGTGGCTATTCACAGCTGTGACCTCATTACTAATCAGCATGGGAGGTTTTGTTTTGTTTTTTGAGATGGAGTCTTGCTCTCTTGCTCAGGCTGGAGTGCAGTGGCACCATCTCGGCTCACTGCAAGCTCCACCTCCAGAGTTCAAGCAATTTCTGGCTAATTTTTGTATTTTTAGTAGAGATGGGGGTTTCACCATGTTGGCCAGGCTGGTCTCGAACTCTTGACCTCAGGGGATCTGCCTGCCTCGGCCTCCCAAAGTGCTAGAATTACAGGTGTGAGCCACCATGCCTAGCCTAGCATGGGAGTTTTTACCTGTTCCATTTTGGGCCTGGCCCAGTTCACCCTACTTAGGCAACCTGGTGGCTTCCACTCCCAGAAGGTCACCATATTGATGCTGAACTAAGTGCAGACACCTGATCAGTACAGCACACCACAGCCCAAAATTTCTGGCCTCAAGCAATCCTCCCCAGTTTGCCTCCTGAGTAGCTTGCACTGCAGGCATGCACCACTGTACCAGGCTCTTTTTTTTTTCTTTTTTGAGATGGAGTCTCACTCTGTCACCCAGGCTGGAGTGCAGTGGTGCGATCTCGGTTCACTGCAAGTTCTGCCTCCCGAGTTCACGCCATTCTCCTGCTTCAGCCTCCCAAGTAGCTGGGATACAGGCACCCGCCACCACACCAGGCAAGCTTTGTATTTTTAGTAGAGATGGGGTTTCACCGTGTTGGCCAGGATGGTCTCCATCTCCCTTGTGATCTGCCCGCCTCAGCCTCCCAAAGTGCTGGGATTACAGGTGTGAGCCACCGTCACTGGCCCAGGCTCTTCTTTTAATAAGGATACCAGTTAGATTAGGGATCCACCCTTTTGACCTCATTTAACCTTAATTACCTCCTTAATGGCCCTATCTCCAAATTCAGTCACATTGAGGTTAGGGTTTAGGGATTCAACATATGAATTTTGTGGGTGATGTTATAGGACCATCAGGTTCTATTAACCACTACATGGTGCCAGACCAATACATGAAAACAGCAGGAGTTGCAGCAGAGAAATAGTTTAATAATGGTATGGCAGCCAAGGGAGAAGATGGGAAGGAACCTCAAATCACCTCCCCAGTAAGTTTTGGACAGGGGTTTTTAAGGAAATTTTGGTGGGTAGGTGGCTGAGGAGCTAGGGGTTGCTGATTGGTTAGGGCATGGGGGATGTAATCATAAGGAGGTAGAAAGTGTATTCTTGTGCTGAGTTCGTTTCTTAGAAGGGGTCTTCAGATGGAGTAGCATCAGTGACCCCACTGATACGGTTCCAATGACTGGAGGAGTCCTTTGTCTCATGCTGGTTTAAATAAAATGATACAGACAAAAGTGGAGTGGTTTTAAGGAATGGAGAATTTAATATGCAAGAAATAAGAGGCTCCCTCATACACAGCCAGAGGGAAGAGGGCTCCAAGCCAAAAGAGGGAATCCCGGGTGCAGCAGACAACAGCCAATTATGAGGCTGGAGGAAGTCGTGACAAATTTGCATATGACCCAGGGAATTGGTTTGACCAGGTATGTCATTCACATAGCCTGCAAAAAAAGTGGCCCTCCCACCTAGTCTTTTAATATGCAAATGCAGGATGCCATGATGTTCTACACATGTGGGTATGGTCATATTGCTAGGCACATGTGGGGACAAGAAAAAGAGGGGAATCGCCATATTGAGTAAACCAAGTTTCTAATGGCCTGCATTTGCATATCAAAGCTTGCCAGCCCAGCTTTCTTGCTAGACAAGGAACATTTCTGGAGCTGCTTTAAAAGGAAAAAAGCTTCCCAAAGACTGCTTTTCCTCTCTATCTAAAATAATTTCTTAACTCCTATAACACCATTGGAGTACAGAATCTGGGAAATATCTCAAAATGGGAAACTTGAGATTTCTTAACCGAGTCAAAGATATTATCTATAAAGCAATAAGCAGCTATAAGGAAGTGGGCTATAGGAAAAGTTGGTTAATGTTTAGCTATGCTTCTACTCAAAACTTATCTTTTGTTAAAAATCTCACAATTTAGCAGGGCATGGTTGCTCACACCTGTAATCCCAGCACTTTGGGAGGCTGAGGAGGATGGATCACCTGAGGTCGGGAGTTCGAGACCCGCCTGACCAACATGAAGAAACCCTGTCTCTACAAAAAATACAAAATTAGCCCGGCGTGTGGCGCATGCCTGTAGTCCCAGCTACTCAGGAGGCTGAGGCAGGAGAATCGCTTGAACACGGGAGGAGGAGGTTGCTGTGAGCCGGGATCATGCATTGTACTCCAGCCTGGGCAACAAGAGTGAAACTCAGTCTCAAAAAAAAAAAAAATTTCTAGCAATTTAGTTTTATTAAAATTATGAGGATGGTTTCAGGGACACAATTCATAACAGGTTTATAAGTGTAACATGTTATTAATTTTATGTATTTTTCCCATCTGTGAACACAACACTCTCAATCCTTTCAGGTATGACTCTTAGTGTGATACTTAATGGAACCCTTGGGAACACACTGGGCACAGTCCCAGCATTTACCTTAGAAGGCCAATTTAAGAGTGGGGCCTGGGGAAAGAGTTTTCCTAGGGCTGGAAGTATCCCTAGTTATTAACCCTAGGCTGGTTTGTTTTAGGCACTTAAGTAGTTGCTGAATGACTGAGACAAATAGGAGACAAAGGGAAGGGAAGCTTCTTTAATTGCTTCTTACCCCAGGGAAAGGCACAGAATTACTACCACCCAGATAGTTTTGCCCCAGGCTCTACGTTTTTCCCTCAGTGGCTAAAGGCCCCTGCTGAAACGGCAAAGACCTTGGTTCACTTTTTAAGTGTTCTAGCTCCCTTTCCTTAAAATCTCCCTTCTGTTTAGATTACATCCACCCATAAAACTTCATAAAGCTTTGACCCATTTTCAATTTTCAAAAATGAACTCAAGCTCTTGTCCATGTTAGATTCTACGCAAGAAATACATAATTTGCCCAGGTAATGACGAAAAAGACATGCAACAACTTTTCCCTAGGTTCTCTTTATTGTTACAGCGTTAATATCTTAAGATTTGGAGGTAAACGGAAATGGAGAATCAGCAACTACACTTCAACCTTACTGTAAACTGACAAACACTAACACTAAAAAGTTTCGAAGTTAAAAGGAAGTAAGTTCCACCTTCTATGCTTTGTAGAGGTATAAAAACAAAACAAAACAAAACAAACTGACTAGACAGGCTACCCACTACATACTCCAACCGACCTCAACGACCGGAGGAGGAAGCGCAACCGGTTCTAGCAACTCCCCCGCCACCCTGGCCCATAACGCTTCACCACGTTCTGTCACGGACGGAAGTGACGCATAACCTGCGACGGCAGTGCCTGCCGCCCACTGCCGCGGGAGTCGGGTTTCGGTAGCACCAGAGACAGCAGACTTTCCTCCGATGGTTGCAGCAGAGGGATCATGACGGGGAAAAAGTCCTCCCGGGAGAAACGGCGCAAACGTAGCAGTCAAGAGGCGGCTGCGGCGCTCGCGGCCTCGGACATCGTACCCGCCTTGGCCAGCGGCGGCAGTGGAAGCACTAGCGGCTGCGGGAGCGTCGGGGGCTGCGGGAGCGTCAGCTGCTGTGGGAACGCCAGCTTTAGTGGAAGTGTCACCGGCGGTGGGAGCGGCGGCAGCTGCTGGGGCGGGAGCAGCGTGGAGCGTAGTGAGCGCCGGAAGCGGAGGAGTACCGACTCTTCCAGCGTCTCGGGCTCCTTGCAGCAGGTGCGTGCGCGCCCCTCTGGCCGCTTCCCGGAGCTGCTGCTTTTTCGGAAGAAGTCGGGCTACCAGAGGGATGGGGCGCCGGCTGGAGCTCACTGCTAGCGCGACCCAAGGTCGTCCGTGCTTGAGGTTCATGTTCCTACCTAAGTCCTGGTGAGCCCCACACTCCCATCCGTGTCTTGAATCTTGAACGTCAAGTTTCTGGATTTCCTGATCATCTTTTTTTTTTTTTTTTTTAATACTCTTGGCTCCTTCCACTCCTGTGGTTTCAGTCTCCCAGAAGAATATGAGTTGGAAGCTAGCCTTCATTTCCCTTGCAAGCCAAACAGTTCTCCCTTCGTCTTCATCTTTTCGTAGATGTGGTTAACCCCACATTACTGATGAGAAAATTGAGGCCCAAAGAAGTTAAGAAACTTTACCCACGGTCACAGAGTTTGTTAATAGCTCCTAGGTTTGAATCCAAATGTCTTGACTACAAAAGCCATGTTCTTTATACGCCGCCAATCTACCAAGGGAACGCCGTTTAAAAAAAAGTTCATAATTTGTTTCAAAACGAATGAATATGTAGTTGAAATTCATTCAATGAGGAAAATAAAGGGAAAGCGTTAAGTCCTTCTTGCCCCTCCATTAATATTTTGATACGCGGCCTCTTTTAATCACTCCTGGTCAGATATGTGTATTTAAGTTGCTACATTTAAGCAGTATTGTGTTATTCCCGCTGTTGAGTACCTGCATTGTTGTGATAGGCTTCTTTATATACGTGGTTTGTTATTTTTAGTGACTGCCTGGTATTTTATTATTTTTTTGATATTTAAATTTGCAGGTTTTTTTGTATTGTGACTACAATACGAACACCTTTATGTATATATCTTCTACAAGAGTTATGTTGGGAGAGAGTGTCAGCACTGAAATTCCTGGGTCAAAGTTTGTGCTATTAAAAACTTGGTGAATGCCACCAAATGCTTTCCAAATGAGACTTTACAGATTTATAGTGCAAACAGTACATATGTAAGAATACCGATTTCTGAAATTCTTAACTAGCTTTTGATAACCATTTTTTTAAAAAATCGCCGGACTAATGGGTCAAATTAATATTGTGTTTGTTTTAATTTTTATTTTCCTGATTAGTGAGATTGAACATTTTAATATTTTTATTTGCCATTTGATTCCTTCTCATGTAATTTTCTGTACATGGGTCAGATTAATATTGTGTTTGTTTTAGTTTTTATTTTCCTGATTAGTGAGATTGAACATTTTGATATTTTTATTTGCCATTTGATTCCTTCTCATGTAATTTTCTGTACATATCCTCTGCTCATTTTTCTCTTTGGTAGAGTACAAACAGTTTCTCTTTATGTAGAGATTTTATCAGGTGGTTTTCTGGCATTCTGTTGAGATGATCACGTACTTTTTCTCCTTTAATCAGATAATGTAATTTATTGATAAGTTAGTTGATGTTGAACAGTCTTTGGAGTCTTGGGACAAGTTCTGTTTGGTTTGTTGTACTTGGCTGGAAATCAGTGTTTTTACTTTTATATATGTGTTTCTAAATTAGATCAGTCTGTAGTTTTATTTTGTAATGGATTGAATTAGGAAGCTTTGTGTGTTTTTGTTGTGTTCCAGAATGGTTTATATTTTCTTCTCAAATATTTGTCAGAAGTATCTGGGTCTAGTGGAGTTTTTTAGGGTGATTTTTTAAAACACTCTTTAAAAAAATTATTTAATATGGATCTATTCAGTTTTCCCACCCCTTCTAGATTCAGTGTTGGATATCACCATTCTTATTTTAAATAGTTTCCTTTTTTTTTTTTTTTTTTGAGATGGAGTCTCACTGTGTCGCCCAGGCTGGAGTGCAGTGAGTGGCACCATCTCAGCCCACTGCAACCTCCACCTCCTGGGTTCAGGTAATTCTCCTGGCTCAGCCTCCTGAGTAGCTGGGATTACAGGTGCCCACCACCATGGCCAGCTAATTTTTGTATTTTTAACAGAGGTGGGGTTTCACCATGTTGGCCAGGCTGGTCTCGAACTCCTGACCTCAGGTGATCCACCTGTCTCAGCCTCCCAGAGTGCTGGGATTACAGGCATGAGCCACCGCGCATGGCCAGTTTCCCTAGTTCTAACACTCCGTTGTGATGGGGAGACCAACAACATTGGTCAGTTGAATATTGAAAACATTTGCATGCAGAACTAAACCCATCTTCTAATGAAAAATTAGTGTATTTGTGAAGAAAAGGTCATTGCATATTAGGCTTGTAGATAACATTTCAAACTTTAGAGAGTGCCATTATATCTGTTGTGTATTGAGTTCCTTATTTTTTATTTATTTTATTTTATTTTATTTATTTATTTATTTTTTGAGACAGAGTCTCGCTCTGCTGCCCAGGCTGGAGTGCAGTGGTGCTATCTCGGCTCACTGTAAGCACCGCCTCCCGGGTTCACACCATTCTCCTGCCTCAGCCTCCTGAGTAGCTGGGACTACAGGCGCCCGCCACCAGTCCAGCTAATGTTTTTGTATTTTTAGTGGAGACGGGGTTTCACCGTGTTAGCTGGGATGGTCTAGATCTCCTGACCTCGTGATCTGCCCGCTTCGGCCTCCCAAAGTGCTGGGATTACAGGCGTGAGCCACCTTGCCCTGCCTAGTCAGTTTTAAAATATTTTCATCACTCCAGAAAGCAACCTTATGTGTAACTTTTAGCTTATATAATATGTGGTGTTTTGTGTCTGGCATCTTTTAGCATAATGTTTTCAAGATTCATCCATGTTGTAGCACATAGGGTTCATTCCTTTGTATCACAGAGATTCATGCCTTTTTATGGCTGCTATATCACATTTTGTTTTGTTTTTGTATAGCTGTACATATGTACCACATATGTGTAGGTACCGCTATGCAACATGTCATTTTTCCATTTATCACTTGATGGACATTTCTGTTGTTTCTGCTTTTTGGCTATTATGAGTCATGCTGTTAAGAACAAGTAAAAGTTTTTGTGTAGACATATCATTACTTTTCTCTTGGGTATATATCTAGGAATGAAAATGCTGGGTCGTATGGTAACTTTTTGAGGTACTGCCAAATTAGCTTCCAAAGTAGCTGCTCAATTTTATATTCCTGCTAACAGTGTATGAGGATTCCAGTTTCTCTACATTATTTCATTGTAAGCTGTTAGAACAAGTGCTGATTCTTTTACTTTTTCAGTCTAATTTTCATAGTGTTCTTTAAAATTGACCTATTTTAAAACTGCTTTGTAAACAATTATCTGACCTCTGTGGTCAGGGAAGATTTTCCAGAGGAAGTGACTGTTGAATTGTCCGAAGTATCTGAATTTGTTAATCTTGTGAATATAGTGTGATAGAGAAAGGAAGGAGGAAAGACTGTCATAGGAAAATGGTATGCCAAAGCCCTGCCTGTATGAGCTGAAGGAAGGAGAATAGGTTACAGTCGAGTAATTCAAAGAAGATTGTGTCCTAAACACAAAGAATGAGCATGAAGGCCAGGTAGGCCATATTACCTTAAGAGCAATGGGAATTCATTGAAGGGTTTGAAACAAGAAGGATGAGTACATATACATTTTATAAAATCCATTCTGCTAACAGTGTCCAAAACAAAGAGACCTCATATTAGATGCAGGGAGTCCCATTCAACGGCTATTGGTGTAACCTAGGCAAAACATTGTGGTAGTTTGGAACAGAACTACGGCAGTGGATTTGGAGAGACTGGATAGAGTAGGGAGACAGAAAGTAAAATGGACAGAAATATCTTAAATTACTGAAATTACTTGGTTACTTTGATTATGGTTATGTAAGTTTTAAAAATGATGATAGCTCCTGGTAAGTATGTTACTTTTCTGCATATTTGTGATTTGTGACATTTTTACTTCAATTTGTTTATATGAATTTAAGTACAATGATTATGCATACATAGAGCTTTTGGGTGAATGGCCTTTTAGGGGAAAATCCTAATTCTTCAAAAGTCTAAAACTTTAAGAAATTATTCAATATTTAGTATACTTTTGTTTGTGTATCCTAAGTATCTCTTCCCTTTATAGCTACTCCTTGAGTTAATTGCAGTATGGAGAGGAAAATCAAAGAATATTAAACAAATATTCTCTCCTGTGGTTTTAGATAAATGTGCAAAGAATTTGGGAATTTTTGATGAAGAAGAATTTATTAAATGAAAATGTATGATGTCATGTACATATTCTTTATATTTTAAATAGTATTGTTTAATGGTTCTTTATTCTTTTAACTTTAGGAAACCAAATATATTTTGCCTGCTTTGGAAAAAGAATTATTCTTGGCAGAGCACAGTGACCTTGAAGAAGGTGGACTGGACCTGACTGTGTCATTGAAACCAGTTAGTTTCTATATATCAGACAAAAAAGAAATGCTTCAGCAGTGCTTCTGTATTATAGGAGAGAAGAAGTTACAGAAGATGCTTCCTGATGTGTTAAAGGTACTTCATTACACATCACACTAGATACATACGTAGAGATACAACTTTCTTTGTTGCAATTGTTTGTTTTACTTACTGCGTTTTTTTGTTTGTTTTTTTTGAGACAGAGTCTTGCTCTGTTGCCCAGGCTGGAGTGCAGTGGCGTGATCTCGGCCCACTGCAATCTCTGCCTCCCGGGTTCAAGCAATTCTCTTGCCTCAGCCTCCTGAGTAGCTGGGATTACAGGCACGCACCACCAAGCCCAGCTAATTTTTGGATTTTTAATGGAAACAGGGTTTCACCATGTTGGCCAAGTTGGTCTCGAACTCCTGACCTCGTGATCCACCCACCTTGGCCTCCCAAAGTGTTGGGATTACAAGTGTGAGCCACCGTGCCTGGCCTTAATGCAGTTTTAATTGGATGTTTGCATCTAAAACAAGCTACTTGAAAAGACTTTGTAAAATAAAGAACCATAAACAGCCTTGTATATCTAAAAATTTGCCAAGATAAAATGTTTAGGCAAGAAATTTGTTGACCCTGTGGAGCTAATTCTGTTAAATGCAGGGAATGGTAGTAACTAAATTGGACATACAATGTTTCTGGCGCTTTAAGAAATAATGTCACAATATGCTGCTGTGTAACAACAAACAGTAATGGTTAATAATAGTTTATATTTCATTAGATTCACAAGTATTTTTATTTGATTATTTTTGAAAATTATTTAGGGAAATATTTGTTGTTCTAGTTTTATACAGTTGTAGAAATTGACCTTGGACTCTCAAGTTAAGCCCAAGATCATATATCTAAAGATACAAGACTTTAATATTTTAAACCTTTAGAATAATTACTTAACATAAATAGATTGCTTAAGAATAGCTGGGAAACTGTCTCACTCTTTACTTTGTTCTTTGATAATAAATACAGCTTTATGCATTCCCATCAAATCTACAGTGTTCACATATTAACTGGCAGTTTTTCAGATTTCATCCCAGGAGAAGATGTGAATCTACTTGAGGCTTTAATTTATTTTATTGTAAGATTTTGCTAACTTCAATTTTTATGATTGAAATTTTCCAGTTTACATTGGGGCTGTGTTACATAAATGCATTTTTTTAAAATGTCATTTCCTTTAGAACTGTTCAATAGAAGAAATTAAAAAACTATGCCAGGAACAGTTAGAGCTCCTGTCTGAAAAAAAAATTTTGAAGATTCTTGAGGGTAAGAATACATATTTTTACATTCTGGCAACTTATTAATTAATACTATATTCAGCATAAATCCTGAGGTATTCTTTCTCCTACCTGGATATTTAATTTCATTATTGGGTATCATTAAAGAGTGTTTTTACTTCTATTTGTACTAAAAAATATAGTTTACATATCAGAAAAGCATTTCAAGAATAGACAATATATCATTTTTCCAAATCAAGTGTATATAGCTAAGAGTATAATAAAATGAAATTTAAAAGTTTACCAAAATCTGTAAAAAAATTATTGGAAAGGCAAAGAATTTCCCTTAAAATCTTTTTAATTTTCTGCTTTAGATTTTTTATAGTGTTTAGTTACCTATTGCAATCTGTTTACTCTCTAATAAGACCCAGATGTAGAGTTAGAATACTTCCATGCAATTTACCAATATTTGTTTGTCTGCCTGTAGTATGACTACTCTTTGTGATACTCACAACTCTAGAATTTTGGATTTTCAGGCATGTATTTTTTTCGTTTTGGAACTTTGCAAGGATTTTAGCTTTAACATGACAGAAGAAGAAACAAAAATGGGAGCCTTTTAGTTTCCAGAGATTGCTTCATTTTTAAATGTAAAATTGATGGCATTTTGTAACTCTGGAAATAGATATATACTTATGTATGTAGTGTGTAAGTGTATATACACATTTTCTTGTCTGTATACATTTATATAATAGATAAAAAGAAGGCAATGAGGCCGGGCGTGATGGCTCACGCCTGTAATCCCAGCACTTTGGGAGGCTGAGGCGGGCGGATCACAAGGTCAGGAGTTTGAGACCAGCCTGGCCAACATAGTGAAACCCCGTCTCTACTAAAAATATAAAAATTAGCCGGGCGTGGTGGTGGACGCCTGTAGTCCCAGCTACTCGGGAGGCTGAGGCAGGAGAATTGCTTGAACCCAGGAGGTGGAGGTTGCAGTGAGCCGAGGTCGCGCTACTGCACACCAGCCCTGGTGACAGTGCGAGACTCCGTCTTAAAAAACAAAACAAAAAAGAAGTCAATGAGAAATACCTAAGGCATTGAAAAAATTATTTTAAATACAAGCAATTAAAAATTTAAATTTTGACCCAGTATAAAGTTCTTTAATCTGCATAACTTTTAAAGATTATACTTTTTAATGTAATGATTACATCATTTTAATGTTTTTATAAGTGTGCTTTCAATAGTTCTTTTCATTTATAAGGTGACAATGGAATGGATTCTGATATGGAAGAGGAAGCAGATGATGGTTCTAAGATGGGATGTGATTTAGTCAGTCAGTAAGTTTAAAACTTTCATTTTATTCCAAAATGTCTTTGTTATTCCTTTGGTGATTTCTTATGTCAAAGATGTGATTGTTTTTCTGTGTTTTATGTATAAAATCATTCAGTGGTATAGAAAGTTTTATCTGTCTACTTGTAATGATGGGTCCTTTTGGTACATATGAGGATGGAGTGAACTACTTTCAGAATTAAGATGATTTTTTAAAACTACTCTACATAGATACAGAACAATAGCAGTGCCAACCTAAAGCAGAATCTCTCTTATTTGGATTTTGAATATACTCTTCATGATCCTCACTATTTATTTATTAAGCACTTACTCTACCAGGTACTATATTAAACAGCGTAGAACACTTGATCTCATGAAATTAATCTATGTATCTATTAATATTAGTCAATAATAGCCTCATTTCACAGATGAGATAGTTATGTTCGTGTAAGTCTACATAATTTGCCTATAAATATATATTATTTGATTATTGGGATGATTAAAAAAATACCCATTTTGGGATGCTGACTAATCAAGAAGCTACATGCTAATTATTAGTTTTTTCTTCATTAGTGCACATCAAACTTTCATCTTTTAATTTGAGCATCTATTGATGCTATTTGCTTAAAATAATTATTTTGGTAGTTTCCAAAGAATGACTTGTTCTTTGCAAAGCTTAGCATTTTTCCTGAAGAATATAAAAGATTTGTGCTAGATCAGAAAAAGATAAAGTATAAAAGAAAAATAAATACTGTGTCACAGGCAGTAGTACACTTAAGAAGAGGTTACCAGGGGCAATAGCATAGAGAAGTACATAGTTAACCAGAAATGCAGAATTTTTTCATTTCTAAAAGAATGCTATTGGGTAGGAGTATTATAGGGTAATTTATATGAAAACATAGAGTAAGCCAGACACGGTGGCTCAACGCCTGTAATCCCAGCACTTTGGGAGGCTGAGGCAGGCGAATCACTTGAGGTCAGGAGTTGAAGACCATCTTGGCCAAGATGGTGAAACCCCGTCTCTACTAAAAATACAAAAAAATTAGCTGGGTGTGGTGGCACGCGCCTGTAATCCCAGCTTCTCTGGAGGTTGAGGCAGAGAATTGCTTAAAAACCTAGAGGGGCGGAGGTTGCAGTGAGCTGAGATCGTGCCACTGCACTCCAGCCTGGGCGACAGAGCGAGACTCCGTCTCAAAAAAAAAAGAAAACATACAGTAGAAAGTGTACACATTTTTAACATCTTACCATTGGCGTTTCTGCAAAATACTTAGCTTTAAATCATTTATATAGTATACTAATTTAGTTCAGCTAGTTTAAGGATTTACAAGGCCTGTTAACTTTTTAATATTTTAAAGTTTCTTAAATTATCTAAATTAATCACTGTTTCTTTTTAAAAAATTTTCTTTCCCCCGATCCCCACATTGATCAACATTTTGTTTCTTGATGCTACTTATAGAGAATCCTAAATTGAGCTTCTGCTTGATTATATTTGTTTTCCCTTTTCAAAAATCTCTTATTTTTTTCCAGTTTTTGAGGTACCATTAGGCTTAAGTGCTTTACTTCTTCATACCTGAGCATTAGTGTTACGTTTTCAACTGTTAGAAGCCATTTAATGGTGTATTAGTTTGTTTTCATGTTGCTGATAAAGACATACCCAAGACGGGGCAATATATAAAGAAAAAGAGGTTTAATGGACTCATAGTTCCACATGGCTGGGGATGCCTCATAATCATGGTGGAAGGTGAAATGTGCTTCATACATGGTGGCGGCAAGAGAGAATGAGGGAACCACTGTGAAAGATCTGATGGTTATAAAACCACCCCCATGATTCAATTATCTCCCACTGATTCCCTTCCACAACATGTAAGAATTATGGGAGCTATAATTCCAGATGAGATTTGGGTGGAGACACAGCCAAACCATATCATTCTGCCCCGGCCCCTCCTAGATCTCATGTCCTCACATTTGAAAACCAATCATGCCTTTCCAACATTCCCCCAAAGTCTCAACTCATTTCAGCATTAACTCAGAAGTCTACAGTCCAAAGCCTCATCTGAAACAAGGCAAGTCCCTTCCGCCTATGAGCCTGTAAAATCAAAAGCAAGTTAGTTACTTCCTAGATATAATGGGGATACAGGCATTGGGTAAATACACCCTTTCCAAATGGGCCAAATTGGCCAAATTGAAGGGGCTACAGGCCCCATGCAAGTCTGAAATCCAGTAAGACAGTCAAATCTTAAAAGCTCCAAAATGATCTCTTTTGATTACATGTCTCACATCCAGGTCACACTGATGCAAATAGTAGGTTTCCATGGTCTTGGGAAGCTACGCCCTTGTGGCTTTGCAGGGTATGGGCTCCCTCCTAGCTGCTTTCACATGCTGGTGTTGAGTGTCTGAGGTTTTTCCAGGTGCACAGTGCAGGTTGTCAGTGAATATACCATTCTGGGATTTGGAGGATGGTGGCCCTCTTCTCCCAGCTCCACTAGGCAGTGTCCCAATGAGGACTCTGTGTAAGGCTTCAACCCCACATTTCCCTTCTGCACTGCCCTAGCAGAGGTTCTATATAAGAGCCCCACCCCTGCAACTAACTTCTGCCTGGACATTTAGGTGTTTCCATACATCCTGTGAAATCTATGTGGAGGTTCCCAAACCTCCTGCAGGTGCACATTCTTGACTTCTGTGCATCTGCAGGCTCAACACTACATGGAAGCTGCCAAGGCTTGGGGCTTGCGCCCTCTGAAGCACCAAGTCCCTAGGATGCACATAGCAGGGGAGCCCTAAGCCTGGCCCATGAAACTATTTTTCCCTCCTAGGCCTCCAGGCCTGTGATGGGAGGGACTGCTGTGAAGACCTCTGACATTTTCCTCATTGTCGTGGCAATTAACACTGGGCTGCTTGTTACTTATACAAATTTCTGCAGCTGGCTTGATTTTCTCCTCAGAAAATGGGTTTTTCTTTGGCTTTGGAGGCTGCAAATTTTCTGAACTTTTATGCTCTGTTTCCCTTTTAAAACTGAATGCTTTTAATAACACCCACATACCTTTTGAATACTTTGCTGCTTAGAAATTTCTTCCACCAGATACCCTAAATCATCTCCCTCAAGTTCAAAGTTCCACAAATCTCTAGCTTAAGGACAAAATGCTGACAGTCTGCTAAAATATAGCAAGAGTCACCTTTACCCCAGTTCCCAACAAGTTTCTCATCTCCATCTGAAACCACCACACCTTGGATTTCCTTGTCCATATCATTATCGGCATTTGGTCAAAGCCATTCAACAAGTCTCTAGGAAGTTCCAGACTTTCTCACATTTGCCTGTCTTCTGGGCCCTCCAAACTGTTCTAACCTCTGCCTGTTACCCAGTTCCACATTTTGGTGTATCTATAAAGCAGTACCCCACTCTTCTGGTACCAATTTACTGTATTAGTCTGTTTTCACACTGCTAATAAAAACATACCTGTGACTGGGTAATTTGTAAGGAAAAAGAGGTTTACTGGGCTCACAGTTCCATATGGCTGGGGAGGCCTCACAGTCATGGTGGAAGGCAAAAGACACTTCTTAGATGGCGGCAGCAAGAGAGAATGAGGGAACCAAGCGAAAGGGGTTTTCCCTTATAAAACCATCAGATCTTGTGAGACTTACTCACTACCACCAGAACAGTATGGGAGAAACTGCCCCCATGATTCAATTGTCTCCCACCAGTTTCCTCCTACAATATGTGGGAATTACGGGAACTACAATTCAAGATAAAACTTGGGTGAGGACATAGCCAAACTATACCAAGTGGATAGCCAATTACAGTAGCTATTTAACTTTTTTTAACGATTACAGCAATGGCTGTGCATGGTGGTTTACACCTGTGATCCCAGCACTTTGTGAGAACAGGTTGAGAGGATCACTTGAGGCTCGGAGTTTGAGACCAGCCTGGGCAACATAGTGAGACCCTGTCTCTACAAAAAATTAAATTAGATGGGGTCTTGCTATGTTACCCAGGTTGATGTTGAATTCCTGGCCTCAAGCTGTCCTCCCACCTCAGCATCCCAAAGCATGGGTGACTCCATTTTGATTTTTAGTCAAGGTTTTTTCTAAAGTTATGGAATAGGATTTAAGGTTTAAAGATGACAGAGAGGGCTTGACACACTTGCTTATGCCTGTAATCCCAGCACTTTGGGAGGCCAAGGTGGGTGGATCACTTGAGGTCAGGAGTTTGAGACCAGCCTGGCCAACATGATAAAACCCGGTCTCCACTAAAAATACAAAAATTAGCCAGGCCTGGTGATGCGTGCCTGTAATCCCAGCTACTTGGGAGGCTGAGGCAGGAGGGTCACTTAAACCTGGGAAATGGAGGTTGCAGTGAGCCAAGATCCCCCCCACTGCACTCCTGGGTGACAGAGCGAAACTCCCATCTCAGAAAATAAAGAAAGAAAGATGACAGGTTTTCACAACTTCTCCTGTGCTGCTGACCCACTGTGACTCTGCAAGGCTGGTGCCGTCTCTAGCTTACTGAACTCTAGGTGAAGGAAAAGGGGACTAAGTAAGGAGGTTGCTATATGGTGGCTCCTACAAAGCAGACTGCACATTAACTGGTGGTAAAGCACCCAGGAAGCAACTGACTACAAAGCCTGCATACGAGAGTGCACCCTCTCCTGGAGTGGTGAAGAAACCTCATTGTTACAGGCCTGGTACTGTGGCACTCCATGAAATCAGTTGTTTCTGGAAGTCCGCTGAACTTCTGAATCACAAACTTCCCTTCCACAGTCTGGCTTGAGAAATTGCTCAGGACTTCAAATCAGACCAGTGATTGTAGGGCACAGCAGCTATTTGGTGCTTTGCAGGAGGCAAGTGAGACCTGTCTGGTTGACCTTTTTGAAGACACCAACCTGTGTGCTGTCCATGCCAAATCTATAACAATTATGCCAAAAGATACCCAGTCAGCGTGGAGAACGTCCTTTTAAGAAGCCACTGTGATGGGAAACATTTCATTCTCTAAAAGAGAAACCCCCCACAATTTTTTTCCTGTTATTGGTAGTTTTGAGCTTAGAATTTTTTTTGCCATAGAGTCAAAAGGTACCTGTATTAGTCGGGGTTCTCTAGAGGGACAGAACTAATAGGATATATGTATGTGTAAAAGGGAGTTTATTAAGGAGAATTGAGTCACATGATCACAAGGTAAAGTCCCATGATAGGCTGTCTACAGATTGAGGAGCACAGAAGCCAATGGTGGATCAGCCTAAGTCCCAAAACCTCAAAAGTAGGGAAGCCGACAGTGTAGCCCTCAGTCTGTGGCCAAAGGCTGAGAGCCCCTGGCAAACAGTGGCATAAGTCCAAGAATCCAAAAACTGAAGAACCTGGAGTCTGATGTTCAAGGGCATCCAGCATGGGAGAAAGATGAAGGCCAGAAGACTCAGCAAGTCAGCTCTTACATCTTTTCCTGTCTGCTTTATTCTAGCTGTGCTGGCTGCTGATTAGATGGTGCCCACCGATTGAGGGTGGGTCTGCCTCTCCCAGTCCACTGACTCAAATGTTAATCTCCTTTGGCAACACCCTCACAGACAGACCTAGGAACAATACTTTGCATCCTTCACTCCAATCAAGTTGGCACTTAATATTAACCATCATAGTACCTAAGTATATGATTGTTAGTGAAAAAATAGTGGATAGAAATCAAGTATTTCCAGTTTTTCCATTTTATTTATATGTGAATTTTAACATAAATTCAGGGACATAAAGCATTAATGCAAGTCAAAATATTTCAGTGAATAAGTTTCAGTGGTTCAACTTTATAATAATTATAAATCTGTTAAAATTTTCTGGGAAAAAATGACATCATAAACAGCACTTTTGCCCTTTTAGAATTTACTACAAAGCAACAACAAAATAAAGAGAAATAGAAATTATCTTGGATGAAATGAGATATCCTTAACTTCGAATCACTTTGAGGAACTATTTTTAAATGCGGTGATTTTCAAGTAATGTTGTGGAAGGATACCTGTGGAAAACTTCCATGTATACAAATCTCAAAGATTCAGTGTACGTTTCTCCAGAGTCAGAGGAAGAGTTTCAGGGAAGAAGGAAACTTGAATGTTGCTCCTTTTTTCTTTGACTAGTAGCCATGTAGTAGTATATCTATTTCTCCAGAGTAAGATGGATGTTGGTTGCAGGTAAGATTTTGGCTCTTTGGGAATCTTGGCAAATATAATAACTACAAAGGTGTTTACTTTGGGGTAGGTAGGTACTTGTTGATTTGCATTGAAGATCCTAGAAGAAAGTGTTGGATTTTTTTTTTAGACAGTGTCTCACTCTGTCCCCCAAGCTGGAGTATAGTGTGCAGTCTTGGCTCACTGAAACCTCTCCCTCCCACGCTCAAACGATCCTCCCACCTTGGCCTCCCAAACTGCTGGGACTAGAGGCTTAAGCCACCACGCCTGGCCAAAGTGGTGGATCTTGAGGAAAACTTGGTTTACTGAGGTCTGAGAACTCCTGTGGGGAAATGGAGGAAGATGGGGAATGGGAAAGGGAAAGTTAACATATATCTTGCATGAATATGCCTGGTTACTTTCATTTTATAAGTCAAAGATAGAATTGAATGCGCCAGCTGTTTCCTGTCTCTGAGTCTGGGAGAACCTGAAAAAAACTGGGGAGTAGATATCTCAAAGAATAGTGGTTTACTCCTTCATTGTGGATCTGTAGAGGGAGAGACTGCTTTGCTTTCTGCCAGTTTCAGAGTAGCTGCTAAACCTGAGTACCAAGGAATTGTCCATAATGACATGCATAAACACATGCGTGAATACATATATAACATCTTTAAAGGATCTTGATATCTGGAGAAAAGATAACTTGAAAGAAACAAAGCACATACCAAGCTAAATTAAACTGTTAGAGGAATGAACACTTGCAGGGAATAAAATGAGCTCTTATGGAGAATCAAGTGCAGCACAAATAATTATTCTTGGGCTGAAAAATATGATTTTTTTAAACTAAATTCTGTAAGTTAATCAGAGTAGGGGGTCGTTACTGTTAAGTCCCAAATTAGATGCCTGAAAGAATGGATCACAAAGCAAAAATATAAAAGATGGAAATCATAAGAGAAAATAATCAAGTAAGTTAGAAGGCTTTAGTATCCTCATGTATAATAAATAGGAATCCTAGAAAGAGAAAATGAAACATAGAAAGGAGAGGTCAAATACTAAATCATTAAGAAATTATTAATAATTCAATAATATAGGAATTTTTTCCTGTGTGATAAATGTAGGAAAATATAACAAATATAGGAAATATATTTAATAAATATAGGAAAATTTTTCTGACCTGAAAAACAAATTTAGTCTTCAAATTTAAAGTGCTCACTGAGTTCTAGACAGGATTGCAGGGAAACAATAACATGGAAGCAGCTTTTTTTTTATAAAGTGAAAAATTTAACAGCCTTCCAGTCGTCATAACACATCAAAGAAGGAAAAGGATCAGGTTTTTCATCCGCAATACCAGAAACTGTAATAAGATAATGGAGTAACGTGTTCATACAACTGAAATTGCAACCCTTGCTTCTATACTTGGTTAAGATACCATTCATCTGTTGGGTGAAAGAAGGATGCAGTTAGGCAGGAATGCATAGTTATATACCCTTGTACTCATCTGAGAAACATACAGTCATGTGACAATAATGGGGAGTTGTACTGAGAGATGTGTAGTTAGGTGATTTGTTGTGCAAACATCATAGACTACACTTACACAAACCTAGATGTTACAGGTTCAGTATCCTTTATTGGAAATGCTTGGGGCCAGAAGTGTTTTGGATCTCAGATTTTTTTCAGATTTTGGAATATTTGCATATACATACTGATATCTTGGGGATGGACCCAAGTCTAAACATGAAATTCATTTATGTTTCATATACATCTTATATATATAGCCTGAAGGTAATTTTACACAATATTTATTTATTAAACAAATTATTTTAGAGGCAGGTCTCACTCTTTTGCCCATGCTGGAGTGCAGGTGCAATCATAGCTCACTGTAGCCTCAAACTCCCGAGCTCAAGTGAACCACCTCAGCTTCCCAAGCAGCTGGGACTATAGGTGTGTGCTACCATCCCTGGCTTACTTTTAAATTTTTTATAGAGACGGGGGTCTCACTATGTTACCCAGGCTGGTCTTGAACTCCCAACCTCAAGTGATCTTCCCACCTTGGACTCCCAAAGTGCTAGGATTACAGACATGAGCCACTGCACCTAGCCAATGTTATAAAATATTTTTAGTACTTTTTTTTTTTTTTTTTTTGAGACGGAGACTTGCTCT
>NW_016804595.1:2789708-2804441 GCF_001698545.2 Rhinopithecus bieti | reverse complement strand
AGCCAATTTTTTAAAAAATTTTTTGTTCTTTTTTTTTTTTTTTTTTTTTTTTGAGACGGAGACTTGCTCTGTCCCCAGGCTGGAGTGCAGTGGCAAGATCTCAGCTCACTGCAAGCTCCGCCTCCCAGATTCATGCCATTCTCCAGCCTCAGCCTCCCGAGTAGCTGGGACTACAGGCACCCACCACCATGCCCAGCTAATTGTATTTTTAGTAGAGACGGGGTTTCACCATGTTAGCCAGGATGGTCTCAATCTCCTGACCTTGTGATCTGCCCGCCTCAGCCTCCCAAAGGGATGGGATTACAGGCGTGAGCCACCACGCCTGACCAAATATTTTTAATGCTTTTGTGCACCTGTCACAAGAGGTCAGGTGTGGAATTTCCCACTTGTGGCATTATGTTGGTGCTCAAAAAATTTCATATTTTGGAGCATTTTGGATTTCGGATTTTCAGATTAGGGATGCTTAAACTATAGCCTACTACATATCTAGGCCATGTGATATAGCCCGTTATTCCTAGGCTCCAAACTTGTACAACAGGTTATTGTAGTGAATACTGTAGACAGTTGTGGTACAGTGGTAAGTATTTGTGTATCAAAATATTATCTAAGCATAGAAAAGGTACAATAAATGATACATCTGTACAGGACACTTACCAATACAGAAGTGTGACCATTTATACAGAAAGTTTTAAGGAATCTCAAAAAAAAAAAAAAAAAAAAAACGCTGTTAGAATGCATATATGATAGAATAATGACCTCCCTCCCCCTCAACCAAAAGATATCCAGATTTTAATTCCCAGAATCTGTGAATATGTACTTTTAAAAGACAAAAGAAACTTTGCTGATGTGATTAATTAAGTTAAGGATCTTGAGATGGGAAAACTCTTCTGGATTATCAAGGTGAGACCAGTATAATCATGAGGATCCTTATATGAGGGAGATAAGATAGTTAAAGCCAAGAGATGCTGGGCTGGGCACGGTGACTCACACCTGTAATCATGCCCAGCCGATGGGAGGCCAAGGTGGGTGGATCACAGGGTCAGGAGATCGAGACCATGCTGGCTAATATGGTGAAACTCTGTCTCTACTGAAAAACAAAAAATTAGCCAGGCATGGTGGTGGGCGCCTGTAGTTGCAGCTACTTGGGAGACTGAGGCTGGAGAATGGCGTGAACCCGGGAGGCGGAGCTTGCAGTGAGCTGAGATCGTACCACTGCACTCCAGTGCTGGGCCACAGCACGAGATTCCATCTCAAAAAAAAAAAAAAAGTCAAGAGATACTGGAAGCAGAGATTAAAATGATGTGCTTTGAAGATGGAGGAAAGATCCACAAGCCAGGGAATGTAGGCTGCCTTTTAGAAGCTGGAAAAGACAGAAAGAAAGTAGATTTTTCCCTGGATCCTCTGCAAGAAATTACCTACAACTTAATTCTAGTTCTTAAGACTTATTTTGGACTTACAACCTTCAGAACTGTATGAGGATAAATATATGTTCTTTTAAGCCACTAAACTTGTGATAGTATGTTAGAGTGGCAATAGAAAACTAATACAATGTACTTGATTAAAATCTGGACAATAAGCAAAGTTATGGATTGGTTGCCTAGAACAATAGGGTCATTTTTTATGACCTAAGCAATGTTTTAAAATTTTTGAAATTGTTTCCAACATTCCAAGTGAGATCGCATCACAATCTGGATTTCTTAGTTGCTCGAAAAAATACCAGATCAAGCAACTTTCCTGGGTGTGCCAAAAATTAGAGCTGAGTGCTGCAGTTCTTTATATGACGTCGTATTTCAGTGCACTACCTACTACTTTGTTTGCCTGAATGTTTAATATACAAAATGTTTATAAAATGAGACTCTGATTGAAGGGGAAAATACATAAAGGACAAAAGTTGGCTTTAGAAACAATTATATCAATTTGTCAGCTTCTTATCAACTGAGACATACAGCTTTTTTAATGAAGAAAAATAATTTCAAATATGTCTAGATTAAAGCACTCTGTGTTATTAAAATACATGAAAAAATTTGGTGTTTTCTTTTAATGGGCGACCTATACTTTTTTATTATAGTGTTTTTTTGTTTTTGTTTTTGTTTTTTTGAGATAGGGTCTCGGTCTGTTGCCCAGGCTGGAGTGCAGTGGTGTGATCTCAGCTCATTGCAACCTCCACCTCCCAGATTCAAGCAGTTCTCCCACCTTAGCCTTCCAAGTAGCTGGGATTACAGGTGCATGCCACCACGCCTGGCTAATTTTTGTATTTTTTAGTAGAGTTGGGGTTTTACCATGTTGCCCAGGCTGGTGTTGAACCCCTGACTTCAAGTGATCCACCTGCCTTGGCCTCCCAAAGTGTCTTTTATTATAGTTTTAATTAGAAAGGACATAACATCAATAGAATTGTCTAAGAAGCTGTAATGTGACAACTTTCAGTATGAGGTGTACATATATGTATGTATATGTATGGTATTTAATGTAACCTATGTATGTTAGTTTTCTCATAACACATTAAAGATTTTAAGATACAGAATTATGCACAAGTGTTTTGAACAAGCTTTAAAGATTCTAAATTTATCTTTACAGTTTATCTTCTCATACTGCCTGCCAGCTTTATATATTCAAATTCTATTTCTCCTCTAAGGTCAGCTTTCAAATGTTTTTTTTTCCAGATTTTTCTTTCTATTGCTGTTTTAAAGATTATTTCCCTACTTTTACCATACCTTCAGATAGCTCCTTTTTACAACCAATAGTAACAAGAAAGCAGTAGCCATAAGACATTTTTGATAGTGTACTAGTTTGAAACTTGAAATTAATAATGAGTGTTGCAACAGTTTTAATGGAGATGAAGATTAGGTACTGTGGAGATACAAAATCCATAGTTTCTAAATACTTTCATTTTTTAATGAATTTAGAAAATTGATTTCATGGAGGTAGTAAATAGAATGGTGGGTACCAGAGGTTGGGGTGGGTATGGGGAGAGGTTGGGTGAAGAAGGTTAGTTCAGTGAATACAAAAATACAGTTAGATAAAAGGAATAAGTTCTGGTGTTCAGTGGCACAATAGGCTACTGTAGTTAACAATAATTTATTGTTTATTTTGAAATACATAGAAGAGAAAACTTTAAAATGTTCCCAGCACAAGGAAATGTTAAGTGTTTGAGGTGATGGATATTCCAGTTATGCAGATGTCATCATTATTCATTGTATGCTTGTATTTGAAATACCACATACACCCCATAAACATGTACAAGCATTAGGTATCTGTAAAAAAAAATTTTTTTTTTTTTTTTTTGAGATGGAGTCTCGCTCTGTTGCCCAGGCTGGAGTGCAGTGGCATGATCTCAGCTCACTGCAAGCTCCGCCTCCCAGTTTCACGCCATTCTCCTGCCTCAATCTCCTGAGCAGCTGGGACTACAGGCACCCACCACCACACCCAGCTAATTTTTTGTATTTGTAGTAGAGACGGAGTTTCACCATGTTAGCCCGGATGGTCTTGATCTCCTGACCTCGTGATCCACCTGCCTCAGCCTCCCAAAGTGCTGGGATTACAGGCGTGAGCCACCGTGCCTGGCCCAGGTAGCTGTAAAATTTTTCAAAGAGTGAAAAAAGGCAAGGAATGGTATTGTCACCTTAGGGAAAAGAAAATGAGCAAATTTATGTTTTATTTCAGGTTGTCTGAAAACTTTAGCATGTATAGTTTTGTAGTGTTTTAAAACTATTAGGAATTGTGACAACATTTGTAAAAGTTACAGATTAAGACAACATTGCTTAACAAAGCAGCAATTTTAAGTAAATAGGTAGTATGGAGTCTTGGAATTAGAGTGTTGTCTCTGATCAGAGATGGGCTGGAAAAAAAGCTTTATTCTAGTTAAAATAGCACTAAAAATGAGAACAGGTATTAGTTTGGCCTGTAATATTAGATGATTATGTTCTAAAGAATGTGCTTATAATGAAATTTAAGTCTTGAATAACACAATAAAATAATCAGGATTGAGGTTTTATATATAAGGAATAACAATGTAAATACTGTAGGGAAATCTTAGCAGTTTTAAAATTGCTTTCTCTAAATATCTTTATTAATTTTAAATGAATGTGCTTTTATTGAGTGATTTTGAGGGAGATATCAGTGAAAATGATGCTGCATTTTCCTACAGATGATAAACAGTGTTGAGATAGTATCATAGTTGTAGAAGATAAATAAATTTTTAAAATTTTAAGTTCTCAAAATAAGTTATAACACAAAGTAGGTACTTCTTCTTTTTGAGGCAGCTGCTCTCTTGTCACCCACGCTGGAGTGCATTGGCTCAATCACGGGTCACTGCTGAAGTAATAAGTGATCCTCCTACCTCAGCCTCCTGAGTAGTTGGGACCACAGGCATGAGCCATGACAACCAGCTAATTTTTAAATTTTTTGTAGAGACCCTGTGTTGCCCAGGCTAGTCTCAACTCCTTGGCTCAAGGGATCCTTCTGCCTCAGCCACCCAAAGTGCTAGGATTATAGGCATGAGCCACTGCACCCAACCAAAGTAGGTTCTATATGAGTGTTTTGGAGCTGTTGTTTCTAGCCACTACTGCTTTCTTAGCAGAGGATGGGTGTGTTTTAAATTAGTTACCAAATTTTAATTTGAAATTGTTGACTTAAAAAAGATGCTGCTAAATAGGCCTTACATTTAGGCAATATGTATAAATGGAACCATTTTATTTCCAATGAGAATATTTAAATATCTAATGTGTTCTTTAGGGAATTGTTTGTAATGTGAGTCTTTGATAATAATTATTTTAAGGCATGGTGGCTTATGCCTGTAATCTGAGCACTTTGGGAGGCTGAGATGGGAGGATTGCGTGAGCCCAGGACACTGAGGCTACAATGAGCTTTGATTGTGCCACTGCCCTCCAGCCTGGGCAACAGATTGATACTCTGTCTAAAAATATATACATTATATGTGTATCTATCTGTCTGTTTAAAATCTCCATTTAAGTTGCCTCTTTTATAAATCTGAAATATGAGTACTTTTGTTTAAAATAGAATACATATGTATTCTTAAAATATAAATTGATCAAAAAGCAAGTTGGTGTCTTGTAATTACTAGTTACTACTTAAAGTGTACTGATTACTGGTTATACTAGATTTTAGTACATTGTAACAGTTATGTTTCTTACGTAGTCTGCAATGTACTCCACCCTTCAAAAGAGGAGTTTCCTGCGTACTGCCATTTGTGGTCAGGGTAGGCATTTAGAGAAGATAGAATGAAAGAAAGTGCGTAAATGTACGAGGTTTAATGACTGCTTTTGCAGTAAGATATTTATTCTTGAAAAATACTGGCTATTCCTTTGGCTCGATCAGTTGTCTTATTGAGAGCAGTAACTAGAGTTACCTCTATAACCACTCTTCTATTGCTGAACCCTAGCAGTGATATGTGGTAGAACTCTTGCTGTTTGTTAGTTTAATAAATTTTCATGAGTGTATAGAGTTACATACCCCATCCGCTTACATAGCCCAGTTGAAAGCCAGAGATTAACAGCTGCATTAGATTTTTTGTTTATTTATTTTTGAGATGAAGTCTGGCTCTGTTGCCCAGGCAGGAGTGAAGTGGCATGATCTTGGCTCACTGGAACCTCCACCTCCAAGGTTCAAGTGATTCTCCTGCCTCAGCCTCCCAAGTAGCTGGGATTACAGGCACCGCTGCCATGCCCGGCTAATTTTTGTATTGTAGTAGAGATGGGGCTTCACCATGTTGGCCAAGCTGGTCTCGAACTCCTGACGTCAGGTGATCCACCCACCCCGGCCTCCCAAAGTGCTGGGATTACAGGTGTGAGCCACCATGCCCGGACTGCATTACTTTTTCTACTGAGCTATTATAACACAGCTACTCGCCGGGTTCAAGCCTGTAATCCCAGCACTTGAGCCGAGACGGGCGGATCACGAGGTTCAGGAGATCGAGACCCATCACGGCTAACACGGTGAAACCGGCTCTACTAAAAAAATACAAAAAAAAAAAAAAAAACTACCGGGCGAGGTGGCGGGCGCCTGTAGTCCCAGCTACCGGGAGCTGGAGCAGGGAGAATGGCGTAAACCCAGGGGCGGAGCTTGCAGGAGCTGAGTCTGGCCTGCACTCCCAGCCTGGGCGGCAGAGCGAGGACTCCGTCTCAAAAAAAAAAAAAAAAAAAAGTAAAAAAATAAAAAATAAAAAATAAAATAAAAAAAAAACAGCCACTCACCATCTTTTTTTTTTAAGACAGAGTTTTGCCCTGGATCACCCTAGGTGAAATCAATGGCGTGATCTTGGTTCACTGCAGCCTCTGCCTCCCTGGTTCAAAGTGATTATCCTGCCTCAGCCTCCTGAGTAGCTGGATACAGGCACGATCACCGTGCCTGGGCTCGATCTTTGTATTTTAGTAGAGACAGGTTCACCCATGTTGGCAGGGGCTCGTCTCTAATTCCTGACCTCAGGTTGTTGCCCTCCTCTGCTTCCAAAGTGTAGGATTACAGGCGTGAGCTACTGCGGCACCGGTCTCTTTTATTTTTAGTAAGGGGAAAAACCTCCATGTCCTTTTTGATGAACTGATGGAGCCAATCCAGTAGGTTTCAGGGCTCATGTCGTTAGAATACTAAGAATTTGAATTTTTTCAATCTTAGTCGTGACATTATATTCCCTGAATATGTATGTATAAATAGCTTTCAGGAGGGCAATGAGGTTCAGCCATATGATAACCTCTCTCAGTAAGTGTTAGTAAAACTGAACTTGTTGGGAATAAAAGAGTTCTCCTTAGGCCGGGCGCGGTGGCTCAAGCCTGTAATCCCAGCACTTTGGGAGGCCGAGACGGGCGGATCACGAGGTCAGGAGATCGAGACCATCCTGGCTAATACGGTGAAACCCCGTCTCACTTAAAAATACAACAAAAAAAAAAACTAGACGGGCGACGAGGCGGCGCCTGTAGTTCCCAGAACATCGGGAGACTGAGGCAGGAAGAATGGCGTTAAACCGGAGAGGCGGAGCTTGCAGTGAGCTGAGGATCCGGCACTGACTCAGCCTGGGTGGCAGAGCAAGGACTCCGTCTCAAAAAAAAAAAAAAAAACAGAGTTCTCTAACACTATTAAATTAAACTTGAATGCAATAAAAGTATATTGAGAATAACAAATTTACCGTAGCTCTATAGGAACTGCACTTAATGGGCAACATAATTGTCAGTACATTCCTAAGGAAATATTTGTTATCAAAAATATAGCCTGAGGCTGGGCACAGTGGCCCACGCCTGTAATCTCCCACACTTTAGGAGGCCAAGGTGGAAGATCACTTGAGGTCAGGGAGTTGGAGACCCAGCCCAGCTACATGGTGAAACCCTGTCTCTTCTAAAAATAGAAAAATTAGCTAGGTGTGGTGGTGCTTGCCAGTATCCCAGCACTTGGTGGGGCTGAGGCAGGGGGATCACCTGAACCAGGGAGGCAGAGGTTGCAGTGAGCTGAGATCACACCGTTATGGCACTACTCCAAACAGAGTAGTGCACTACAACAACAGAGCGACTCCGTCTCAGAAAAAAAAAAAAAAAATCTTTATACCTATAATATATATATACACACACACACACACACACACACGTATATGTGTGTGTATGAATACATATGTGGTGTATGTGTGTGATCTATATACACACCCTGATGATCTAGGCCTCTTGGGAATTATCCAATTGGAAATTGACCCTAGCTGATATCAGACAAAACTCAGATAACCACTCTGGAATGTATCAGTTGTTATGTCTAAGTTACTTATTGGACTTAACTCTATCACAGAGAAATTTAATGTACCAAAAAAGAAAAAGGCCAGCAGTACGATGACCCTAGCATATTATCACTCATTATGTCCCTTTCCATATGACTTAAACCACCCTCCTCCCAGGTTTTTCTATCCTGATTACTTTGAAGCAAATTTCTTAGATAATAGTTACTTTTAAATAGGAAACAGATAGGCATCTTTCCAGAATCTATAGAACTTTTCCTTAGATGGGAGAGCATGAGCTTGCCAGAAGGCCTGAGGTTGATCTTCATTTCAATCAGGTGGTATGCTTGCGCAACTGTTTTCCCCTGTGGGGAACTCTGAGGGACTTGGGAAGCATTTTACCCTGTTTTTGTAAGCTGTTCTGGTAAAAAATAAAAAATAAAAGGTTATTCTATTACAGAAAACCTAACTTTAAACTGTTATCTATGTCATTTTTCCATCAGCAATTACTGCCCTCATCCGTGCTAAGCACTGGGTTAGGATGAATTTAGCAGGTATTTTTCCTTTTTTCTACTCTTTGTTTCACCTTTTTTAAATTGAAGTTTCTCTTAATCACTTAAATGGATTGTTTTATTGCATTGTTCATTTCATTTGAAAAAATAAATTCACTAATGTTCACAGTATCCTAAATTGGTTGTTAATGACTACTCTCTAATAATGGCATGTACCTGTCCCATCATTTAAACGTTTGCTTACCAAGAGTCTCTCATCTCTGTTTCCAAGGCAATTTATAATTGTTGTAATTTAATATGTAACAGGTAACTATTAATAAGAAAAGATTAATTGATTAAATTGTTTTTGAGTTTGATTAAAACTCAAGTTTCTAAAAAGTTGCACTCCAATTAGCTGTAGGGAAAACAATATCTGGAGTGGCATTGTTAAAATATAAATGAGTTTTTTTCACATTCGGATTTTTCATTTTTTACTAAGCCAAAACTAAGAAATGCTCAACAAATGGTTTATGTGAGTAGGATGATATGGAACTCTATGCCATGGATTTGTATTAAGGTAAGGCCATGGCCCCATATCCAAAGATTGGTGAATTAAAGACTGTGTTTTTTAATTTTAAGTTATAAAAAATGCTCAAAATTACTATTAACCTTTAAAAAAAGTGTTTCCCTATGTTGATCAGTTTCTTTTTTGTGGACAGTTAACATTTTCTGTCTGAGTATAAATAAAAGGAATTTCACTGTATTAGGTTTTATTTTGGTTTATTTTATGGTTCATTTTTTGTTACTTTTATTATGAAAATATCAAGCATATAGAAAAGTAGAAAGAATGGTATAATCAACTCCCATATACCTGTCATCTAGATCTAACAGTTATTACAGTTTTCCATGTTTGCTTCATCTATTTTCTTGTAGTATTTTCAGTATATTGCAGATGTTTTAAATCTAATTTTTTAATTTTAATATTTGCCTATACAGTCATATCTTTATAACACTTAATGTAATTAGCAATAATTCTCTAATATGTGATATTTATTTCATATTCAGATTTTCCCAGATGTTCCCTAAAGGTCTTTTACATGTGGTTTCTCTGAAGCAGAGTACAAGCAAGAGTACACGTTGCATTTAGTTGTTCTCTCTTTTTTTTTTTTTTTTTTTTTTTGAGATGGAGTCTCACTCGTCACCCAGGCTGGAGTGCAGTGGTGCCATCTCAGCTCACTGCAAGCTCTGCCTCCCGGGTTCACACCATTCTCCTGCTTCAGCCTCCAGAATAGCTGGGACTACAGGCACCCGCCACCACGCCTGGCTAATTTTTTGTATTTTTGGTAGAGACGGGGTTTCACTGTGTTAGCCAGGATATCTCCATCTCCTGACCTCATGATCCGCCCGTCTCAGCCTGCCGAAGTGCTAGGATTACAGGCGTGAGCCACCACGCCCGGCTGTTCTCTCTCTTAAGTCTCTTTTAATGTAGAACTGTGTCCACCTTCCTATTGTCTCTTGTTTGCTTTTTTATTAATAAATGATCTTGTTGAAGAAAGTAGGTAAGTTGTCCTGTACACCTGTTGGCTTTATCTGATTGTATCTTCATGGTGTTATTTGACTTGTTCCTGTATCCTCTGATTTTTCTTGTAAGCTGGGATTTATTAACTTTTTAAAATATAAGTGTGTTAGTTTCCTATTGCTGCTATAACAAATTACCACAAACTTAGTGGTTTAAAGCAGCACATATTTATTCTCTTATAGTTCTGGAGATCAGAAGTGAAAATCAGTTTTTCTGGGCTAAAGTCAAGGTGTCAGCAGGGCTGGTTATTTCTGGAAGCTCTGAGGGGAGAATTCATTTTCTTGCCCTTTTCAGCTTCCAGTTGCTGCTTATGTTCTCTGTATTGTGGCCCTTTCCTTCATCTTCAGAGCATATCACATCATTCTCTGCTTCCAGAGTGATATTGCCACTTCTTCTGACTTCTCTTATATCCTTATAAAATGATTACTGTGACCACATTGGGCTCGCCAGAGTAATGCAAGATAATCTCCCCATTTCAAGATCCTTAATCACAATCACAAAGTCCTTTTTTGCCATATAAGGTAACATTCACAGGTTCTGGGGAATTAGAATGTGGGCATATTTGGGGGACTGTTATTCAGCCTAGCATAATAAGGAAGGAATAGTATGAAGTTGAGGATGACTCCCGTTGACTTTCAAATAAAAGCAAAGTTGTGTGTACATATATAATAGATAAATTCAAATAGTACACAAGTTTGAAATGAAGATAAAAACCTTTCTGTTTCACCTTCTGATCCCACCCCATCCTCTTCCCATACTTGTTCTTTCTCCTAAGCAGTACTATACTTCTAAACCTTTTTTGTGTCAGGGACCCTTGGAAGTCTAGTGAAGCCTATGGGTTCTTTTTCAAAATGATATTTGCTCTTTTTTTTTTTTTAATTCATGGATTAAAACAATTAGAAGGGAAATTAATAATAAAATAGTTAATATTAAAATATTTTGCAATATAGTAATATACTTATGAACATTAAGATCTAGCAGCAGTTCTAATAACTTTCATAATTTTAAAGTACAGGATAAGTATAAACAGTATTTTGGATATGTGCAACAACTATATTATGTGAAAATATGTGTGATTTCTAATGGTGACAGAATCACAGATACTGCTAATACCTAGAAAAAATGGATTCTAGTGAAAATACAGATGTAATTTTTCCCCATCTGCGATAGGCTAAAGAAAATCCCCCCACATAGCCACGTCTTAATCCCTAGAATCTGTGAATGTTAGTTTATATAGCAAAAGGGACTGCAGATATGATTAAGTGGGATGGTGAGTTGGGAATATATTCCTGTATTGTTTTGGTGGGCTCTAAATGCAATCACTTGCATGTATCGTTATATCCAATGTCCTTATATGAGGGAAACAGAAGGGGATTTGACAGTCTTTGAGAAGACTATATGATAGAAGCTTAAGGAAACAGAGTCAGAGATGTTGGCTTTGGAGATAGAAGAAAGGGCCTTAAAGCCTGTGAAACAGTGTGTTCTATAGAGCAGTGATCCCCAACCTTTTTGGCACCAGGAACTGGTTTCATGGAAGAAAATTTTTCCACCAGGGAATATGAGGGGAGGATGATATCTGTTCCACCCCAGATTATCAGGCATTAGATTCTCATAAAGAACTTGCAACCAAGATCCCTTGCGTGTGCATTTCACAATAGGGTGTGCACACCTATGAGAATCTAATGCTGAGGTGGGGCTCAGGCCGTAATGCTTGCTTGCCCACCACCGCTCACTCACCTCCTGTGCAGCCCGGTTCCTAACAGGCCATGGATTGATACCAATCTGCAGCCCAGGGGTTGGGGACCCCTGCTGTAGAGCATCTGGAGGGATTGTGGCCCTGCCAATGTATTGATTTTGGGTAATTTATAGCGATTTTGGGCTTCTGGACTCCAGAATTGGGAAAGAATAGATTTTTGTTGTTTTTCAGTCAGCAAGCTGTGGTAGTTTATTACAAAATTCATAGGAAACAAATACACTAGGCAAATTCACAAATCTTCTGAATTCAATCCATACACCTGGCAGTAAGGAGGTGGAGATGGTCCAAGATTCCGAGTTAAGGTCCCGAGCTTCAAAGGTAACCACTGTTAACCTTTTCTTGTGTGTCCTTTTATTCAGAAATGTTATACCAGAGTGAGTGTTTGTCTTCATGTATTGTCTGTTTCTTATTTGAAATATAAACACATACACATAATGCAAAGATTTTAAAAGGATACAGTGAGAGTAAGTCTCTCCTTTGCCATTCCCTATTCTTTCTTCCTATAGGCAATCACAGTAAACCAGTTCTTGGGTATCCTCCCAGAGGTATTCTGTACATTTACATATATATGTATATATTTTCTTCTCACACAAATGGTAGCATATTGTACAAACTATTCTGTACCTTTTACCATTTATTTCTTCCATATAATGATGTCTTTCTCTGGACTTTGTCCTACCTAGTACATATACTTAGGCCTATTTACTATTCCATTGTTTGGTACAGCAGAACATAAACAGTCTCTTATTAGACATTTAAACATTTTATTAGTGGCCATTTAAAGTTATTTACTGGCCACATGTGGTGGCTCACGCTTGTAATCCCAGCACTTTGAGAGGCCGAGGTGGGCGGATCACTTGAAGTCAGGAGTTTGAGACCAGCCTGGCCAACATGGTGAAATCCCGTCTCTACTGAAAGTACAAAAATTAACCGGTCATAGTGGTATGCGCCTGTAATCCCAGCTACTCGGGTGGCTGAGGCAGGAGAATTACTGGAACCTGGGAGTCGCAGGTTGCCATGAGCCGAGATCGCGCCACTGCACTCCAGCTTGGGCGACAGAGCAAGACTCTATCTCTAAATAAATACATAACTAAAATTAAAGTTATTTACTGTCTTTTGTTAGTACTATGAAACCTTCGTAGGCCTCAATTTTCTCATCTGGAAAATAGAATCCTACCTCACAGGGTTGTTATGATGATTAAATGAGAAAATGATTGAAAGTCTTTAGAATTAGTACTTGCCCACGTGGTTAGCATTGGAAAAAAATGTTACTGTATTTGTTTTGGAATTTTTACTTGGAATCTGTAACAATGACTATTCTACTTAATACCGATGAGTACTGGGGATTTCCCCTCCATTCCTCTTATGCTACACAAACCTAAAGAAACCAATAAATTTGTTGTTTTTTGTTTGTTTGTTTGTTTGTTTGTTTGAGACAGAGTTTCTCTCGTTGCCCAGGCTGGAGTACAATGGCGCGATCTTGGCTCACCACAACCTCTGCCTCCCGGGTTCAAGTGATTCTCCTGCCTCAACCTCCTGAGTAGCTGGGATTACAGGCATGTGCCACCACGCCTGGCTAATTTTGTATTTTAGTAGAGACGGGGTTTCTCCATGTTGGTCAGGCTGGTCTCAAACTCCTGACCTCAGGTGATCTGCCCGCCTTGGCCTCCCGAAGTGCTGGGATTACAGGCGTGAACCACTGTCCCCAGCCAAATTTCTTATGATTTTTAATCTTTACTGTTGCTTAAAAAATTCATTGGTATGTGTCTATTTTTTTCATTTATTACAAAAATCATTTAGGAGAAAACATTTGAATGTATAAAAGGATTTTTCTCACAATTGAGATCAGTTTGTTATAGTGACATTATTTTCTATAAATTCAGTTCTCTTAGACACATATGAAGAGCTGACTGCTTTTGGGTTGGTAAAGGATCATAAATTGGTTATCTAGACACCACTTAATGTTCTCGTATCCTTTGTAAATTGCTATTAGGCTATATAATATGTAGAATGTTTGACATAACATAATAAGTTTATTCAAAATAATAGTTTTTCAAAAAATCTTTACAGAAAGTATTACTAATCACTGGCAATATTGTGACCTAAAATGCTAAATAGCATTCCACATTTTAAAACCTGCATGTTTGCACCTTTAAATGTCCATACAAAGTGATCTAATGCTGATTTTTGAAATTGGAAAGGACATTAAAACAGTAATATGGGGATAGAGCAAAGAGAAGATACGATACTCACCTCTTTGATTCCCTTTAGTCACTTTAAAATAAAACAGAGCCCCCTATTTAGGAAATTGCCTATTCACAAAATCTTGGAATCGCAGGGTGGGGGACAGTTTATATACAATGAAGCCTTAGAGAATCACGGGTCAGAAAAAGCACTGGGGTGTGGTAACGGATCCTTTGATTTATATTATTTGAGCAGAGGAAACGGAGATAAGGTTTCCTTCAGCGGGTGTAGGATTAAATTTTGCTGTCTGAGGAAGGGGCTTGATGAGAGACACAACAGAGATGTGAGTTGATTATTTGCCATTATTTTACATTTGAACAAGAAATTTATACCCACCACCCACATTTAGAAATATAGGAGTTCATATGTGTGGTTGATCTTTATTAAGGTCCACAGATCTCCCCAGTGTATTACTCTGATTTTTAAAAATTCATTGAACTGTAAGAAAGGATGGGCAGTGGATAGCTTGTGGAGGTAAAATAAAGTAAGTTGGACTGATGTTGGTTTCAGAACTTAAATCTCAGTCATAAGTATAGGGCTCTCGTGATTCTAGGCCAAGCTTGTAAATTAAGCTGCTTTAAAGGAGTGTTGGAGATAGGAGAAGTAAATTAGAAATATAAAAACAGAGCTGGGTGAGGTGGCTCATACCTGTAATCTCAGCACTTTGGGAGGCCAAGGAGTTCAAGAACAGCTTGGGCAACAGGGCAGAATACCACCTTTACTTAAAAAATTAGCCGGGCATGGTGGTGCACATCTAGCTACTTGGGAGGCTGAGGTAGGAAGATTTCTTGAGCACAGGAAGTCAAGGCTACAATGAGCTGTGATCACTGCACTCCAGCCTCCTGGAAGACGGGGCAACAACTTGTCTCAAAAAAGAAAACAGGCTTTTTTTTTTTTTTTTTTTTTTTTTTTTTTTTTTTTTTTTAAATTAAAAAGAAAAAGGGAAAAAAAAAAATAA
>NW_016804595.1:2774874-2789241 GCF_001698545.2 Rhinopithecus bieti | reverse complement strand
AAAAAAAAATAGCTTTTTTTTTTTTTTTTTTTTTTTTAAATTTAAACGGAAAGGAGCACAAAGATAATTGCAAAAATCATAACCCAAACTGGTTTTGGCAATGTGTTCCCACCCTCTCCCCATTCCTCTTTTTCCAGTTGTTTATAAAAGTCTTCCTTAAAGTGTTTGATAGAAATATTTGAATGTCATTTAAGTATAAATTGGAATTGCTTTAGTTTTCCTGATTCTGGCACCTAGTATGTCTTACCAGCTGAGAGGGGACAAAATTTTTATTTTCTTAACTAGAAATAAAAAGACATGTACACATAATTTTCTTACAATTTAAGACATTTCCTTTTTGTAAATATCTTGCCTTTTATGCCATTTATTGGAGATCTTTAAATTGTATTAGAGAATTTTATATTTTAATCATAAAGTACATCTTGTAAAAATTGCTAGTATAGATTTAAAATTTTCAAACTATTGAAAACTTTCTGGGATTTTTTTTTTTCCTTTTTCTTCAGGTAAACTGACAGCATCTAACTTCACTTTTCTGCCACAGGGTGGTGTACAATACTTACTGTCTGAAATTCTGTTTGGTGACTTCAACAGCCTAATAGAACCCAACTTAAAATAGAATGTTGTAGAAGTTCACTTTGGGCACTAAAATAAATTGTTGTATGAGAGAAGATAGTCCTTATAGAGGGGTCCAATTTTTATTTAAAGGGGCTCTAAGGGGCTTTCATAGGGAAGGAAGGCAGTTATATTGAGTTATTAAAACATTTGGAAACACTTTCAGACTTATTACAATGTTGCAAGAATAAGAATAGTACAAGAAATATCCATATACCCTTTATCAGGATTTACTTATTGATCTTCTATCCCATTTGCATACTAACTTTTTATATATGTATATTTTTTAATGAAACATTGGAAGCTAAGTTATATACATCATGACACTTTTCTCTATATGTTACATTGTTTTTCCAAGAGAGAGATACTCTATTATGTAACTGTAACACAGTATCAACTTGAGTAAATTTAACATTGATACAATACTTTTATCCAGTTCCCCATCAGTATTTCAGTGTGTCTTTTAACTCAGTAATGACCTTCATAACAATTTCCCAGCAGTTCAGCAGTCTCAGGTCAGTTATAACATTTAATTGTCTTGGCTCTTTAGCAACCCTTGAACCTGGAATAGATCCACAGCCTTTGTATTTTGTAACAATGACATTCAGCTTTCCTTAACAGAACATTACTTATTTCCATTTTGAGTTTGGTGATTCTTCATAATACAGGTTTATATATTCTCAGCTAGAATATTATATAAATGATACATCTTCCTTAGAATATTACGTGTATCCATCCTCCTCTTACTGGTGACGTTACATTATATTTTGAAGTCTTTTTTTTTTTTTTTTTTTGTAAATTTAGATGTGTATGTTTAGAAGAATAATTAAATGCAGTTCTAGGATGTGTAAAAGCAAACATTTTTCTCTCAAGAAAAGTACTTAGACTAATGCTCCCAGTAGGTAAAATCTAATTTGACTGGAAGGTTTGAGGTAGCACATTTTAACTTTAAGCCTTGCAAAGCTCTTAATGTAGTATACTGGCATTTAATCTGTCCCTGGATTGCCAAGGAAAATTGTTGATACCCTCCTTGGGACCTGCCAGTCATTCTGGTGAACGAATAAAATCTGAGTAGGTGACGTTGGAGAGAAGTGTAAAACACTGAGATATCCCAATTATAAATTTCTGATGTCATAATTAACAGCAAAGCCAAATAATTTTGTATTCTCTGAGTTTGGGCTTTATTAGTGCAGTTTTAATACAAAACAAACATATAAGTGCCAGAGGTGCTGACTGTAAAGAATATTGTAAACTTCTCAAAGAAATGATCACAAGTCTTTTTTAATCCTTTGATTATTTGACAGATTTGTTACTGTTAATGAATAGACACAATGGTTGCGAATAGGAAGATTTCCTAAATATTGCTGGTATGTTATCCTTAGGATGTGTATAAAAATTCTCAGAAGGTGATAGAGATGCCTATTTTGAAGAAAATGGTCACATAGCTCATTTGAATATTTATAATTTCTTGACCTTTTTGCTGAAAAGTATATTAACACTGTATAATGCTAAGAAAGCACATTATTTTGCAGCTGTATTCCAGAACATAGTGAATTGAAACTTTTTTACATGATCTTATTTAATCCTTTTACTTTGATTACATATGTGTATTACATATAAAATATGTATTTTCCACATACTGTAGACATCAAAGCATTTGAGGTATGAAATTAAATGAATATAAAGTAATTTGAATGCCAAAATGCTCATTAAATTTAACAATTGAACTTGAAAAATTATTGGATACTGCTGTGAGTTGTGATTCCTCCTATCAGCTACCCTGCAGAGTATTGGAAGGGAGAAAAAATTACTTCCATGTTCCTTTCAGGTTTGCCCCTTGATTTTACAAAGAAGTGTACTGCTTAAATTGCTAGTAGTTTGTAGCTGCTGCTTCTGACACTTGAGTACATGTTTCTGAGTTTCCAGAGTACACTGAATAATACCCTGGGAGCTTAGAAGAATTTAGCCTGTCTTCCCTAGTGCCTAACTTAATTCTGGGAACCTGGGTAGTAAATATTATGTGATTGAATATAGTTTTAAAAGTTGATCTTATTTTCATTTCCCAGGCAAGACATCTGTATAGATTCTGCTTCATCCATGAGAGAGAATAAGCAACCTGAAGGTTTGGAATTAAAACAAGGTATGAATCAAGTACTTGATTATTATATAAAATTTACCTGAAGAATAGAATCAGTTTACCAATAATAAATTTTCAGTGTCTAACTCACCCCATTTTACAGATAGAGGAAGAGAGCAATTTATTTGGTCAAAAATCAGAAGTGTAAAGAATATATCCTTTACTTCATGATTCTTTTAGCTACTGGAGTGACTATATTTTGTGATGTATAGTTACAGAAGCCACCAGAAAATGTTTTATCATCTTGAATAGTTTTATTTCAGTAATTTATTTTATTTATTTTTGAGATGGAGTCCCGCCCTGTCACCCAGGCTGGAGGGCAGTGGCACGATCTCCGCTCACTGCAAGCTCCACCTCCCGAGTTCACGCCATTCTCTTGCCTCAGCCTCCCAAGTAGCTGGGACTACAGGTGCCCACCACCACGCCCAGCTAATTTTTTGTATTTTTAGTAGAGATGGGGTTTCACCGTCTTAGCCAGGATGGTCTAGATCTCCTGACCTTGTGATACACCGGCCTCGGCCTCCCAAAGTGCTGGGATTACAGGTGTGAGCCACCGTGCCCGTCCTATTTCAGTAATTTATATATCATCAGCTACAAGACATTGGAGATACGTTAACTGGGTAGCTTTGGGTTGTATATGGAAAAAAAAAAAAAACAGTAAGTTTTATAGGATAACTTTTTTCCCCCGAGGTATTTTGTCTTTGTTTACTTACTTTCTTCCTTATTTATTGCTTTCTTTAAATCAGTTTTTGTCATTACCAGCTAGCAGAAATAAAGTGGTAATTTTAATTTATTCAAGCCAAGTACATTAGTAGGGCTAATCTTTAGCTTTTTTTGCTTCTTTTTTATCTTTTAGTAGGAAGAATTGAAAGTTAAAATAAGTTTTATTAGTTACTCAAATGCCAGCTCACATTTGTTTCTGATAAAATTAATTCAGAGCAGTAAAAATTTATTGCAGCCAAGAAGATTAGGTTATCTATCATGTAATCACCTAATCTTTGATGGCTTAGAATAGTTTCTCTAAAATATGAGTTATATGAACTTATTTGGTAGAGAAAACAAGTTGCTATTTAGGCAAAATTTTTTTAAAACCGGTCTTTTATTAATGCTTAATTTAAAAAGTGGAAAAAAAGGTTAGATAATGAATTCAGTGATTTGTTCAGTTTATATAGAGAGAGCAAAATCTAGATTTTCTGTAATTCTGATTTATTTACTGTAGGATTTATGAATATTTCTGATTGTTCAGAAAATTCCCACTGCTTTTCAAAAGTCCTGTTGTGATAACCTCATATATAGCCAGACAAAATTACATCTTTGTACTCTTCTTCTGAGCACCCCCATAAACTCAGATTCATAATTTAATTGACATTTATTTGTCATATATAAATACATGCTAAACACATATTATTTTATATAATATAATCATAATCATATTACCTTACACCTCATGTATAATTAGATTACATCTCATGTATCATTAGACTACACTGCTGCTGTTTCTTCTTTGTTTCTGCTCTTTGTATCAAATGAACAGGCAGTGTAGAGGACATGCTATTAGATCATCTGAGGAGAAGAGAATGTTCTATAAAGGATAAGAAAAGCTAGTGGAGACCACAGATTAGCCAGTGCTACCTTATAAGAGAAGATGTTTTTCTTTTCCCATGTTCACACACTCAGAGTTCTTTAGAACTCCCTTCCTAGTGTCAACAGCCTGATTTGCTGTGATTTCTTATGAGAACTTCAGTCATGTGAAAAACCAGTCATGAAGGTGCAGAGAGGCAGAGAAGACCTCCGACAAGCCAGATTTCAAAAACCCAGGCCTTTTATGCTTAGGAGCCTGCACCACACTCAGGTCCTCATTGCGGTATGAGACGTTAAGAACACACTGATGGCATCAAGCAGAGTTGAGAAGACGTAAGATCAAAGTGTAGCAGTACATTGTATAATACAGTTCATGCTCATGTTGTGACTAAATCTATAGGAAATAGTTAAATTAAGTTTTAACCTTTTTTTTTTTTTTTTTTAAAACAGAGTCTCGCTCTGTCGCCCAGGCTGGAGTGCAGTGGCACAGTCTCGGCCCACTGCAAGCTCTGCCTCCTGGGTTCACGCCATTCTCATGCCTCAGCCTCCCGAGTAGCTGGGACTACAGGCGCCCGCCACCACGCCCAGCTAATTTTTTTTTTTTTTTTTGTATTTTTAGTAGAGTTGGGGTTTCACTGTGTTGGCCAGGGTGGTCTCAATCTCCTGACCTCGTGATTTGCCCACCTCTGCCTCCCAAAGTGCTGGAATTACAGGCATGAGCCACTGCACCCGGCCAGTTTTAACCTTTTTAAAAAAGCAGGGAAATAAAATCTTTTGGAAGAGTATCTACAAAATGATTAAAATATAAAATGTTTTATTTCATAATGGATAAACATAAGTTACTTAGAATATTTATTTATGGAGAACATCTTCCAGATAATATAGCTGAAATCTGAACTAGATAGTAACTTGAAGTTACCAAACAAGCTGAGAGGTATATCAAGAAATAGACATCCTGATAGGCTCAATAAAGATTATTCCCTTTTTTCTAATGCACTAATATTTTCTATTTGTAATGTGCATAACCTGCAACATCTAATATCTCTAACTTTTCTTGCATAGCTGGCTATTTTTGTTCACAGTGAGCTCAATAAAAGCAGAATATAAGCTCCTTGTGAATGCATTGTCATTTTAATGGCTTGACCAATTGAGAAAATTCACTGAAGCTTATTTAGTACGAAAGTAACCTTTTGTTCAGTAGACCAAAATGTAAAGCAGCATTGAATTTTCTTTTTGCTCTTTCAGAATAAAATAAATCATATCGTGACCTATTAATGGTATATAAGTTATTTACGTTATCAGTAGAGCATTTAAAATACTGAAGTATTACTTGAATAATACACAAGTATTAATTATGCATTAAGTTCAAATTGGCATTTTCTTGTCTAGTGCTGGTTTCATTTGTTTTTGTTGCTAGAAAATATTTTTGAAACCAGCAGTGCTGAAGATGAGTATCAGATTGTACACTAACTTCTACTGCACTTTAATAATGGACTAATAAAAGGAACTACCTTTACAATGAAAATACTATTTAAATGTAAATATAATCTGTTGGTTCAATGATTGGAACTGTAGTAAAACAGAAACTCTTCTGTTAGAAATTCTTTCTTTCTTTCTTTTTATTTTTTTGCTGTGTCGCCTAGGCTGGAGTGCAGTGGTGTGATTTCAGCTCGCTATAACCTCCACCTCCCGGGTTCAAGCAATTCTCTTGCTTCAGCCTCCCAAGTAGCTGGGATTATGGGTGCCCACTACCATGCCTGGCTAATTTTTGTATTTTTAGTAGAGATGGGGTTTCACCATGTTGGCCAGGCTGGTCCCGAACTTCCTACCTCAGGTGATCCACCCACCTTGGCCTTCCAATGTGCTGGGATTACAGGCGTGAGCCACTGTACCCAGCCAGAAATTATTTCTTAAATAATTTCAGTCAGAATGCAGTTGTATAAGAAACATCAGTTACAGTTTTTACTCCTTAGCACAGCTATAGCACGTGTGTAGGTACACGTGTGCATGCACATGTACCTGTGCAAGCTCACATGTGCAAGTTTGAGATCTTATGTTAATTTCCTGGAGGATTTCAGAGATTGCTGCTTTTCAAATAATGGTGGCTTATATAAATTTTCTGAATTGGTCAGTTGTGCTGTAGTTGAAAACTTTGTTGAAGGTATTTCATTTGTAGAAAATACTTTAAAAATATCAAGGGCCGGGCTGGCTCAAGCCCTGTATCCCATCACTTTGGGAGGGCCGGGCTGAGGGGCGGATCACGATCAGGAGTCGAGACCATCACTGCATAACACGGTGAAACCCCGTCTCTACTAAAAAAATACAAAACTAGCCGCGATGTGGCGGTGCCTGTAGTCCCAGCTACTCGGGAGCTGAGGTGAGCAGAGAGAATGGTGTAAAACCCAGGAGGCGGAGCTTGCAGCGTGTGAGCTGGATCCGGCCACTGCACTCCCAGCCTGGGCGATTCGGGCGAGACCTCCGTCTCCAAAAAAGAAAAAAAAAAAAAAAAAAAAAAAAAAAAAAAAAAAAAAAAAAAAAAATCAAGTATTCTGCTAAATGTTAAGGTTTACTGCAGACATTCAGCAAATGGTTAAAATATGGTCTGTATTTAAATTGTTGCGTTAAAGTTTTACAAATTGGGAAGTATGTCGTTTTGTGTAGAAACTTTTTACTTTGTAAATTTGTAAATTCAAAAATTCAGTTCTTATGGTTTGTATTTTTTCTTGGAAGTTTTCATGAGAGAAATTTTAAAACTATACATGAGAAATAGCTTTGTTAAGTTAGATTGAAGAGTTGAGGTTTATAGTTGTTGCTGTAACATATTTGAAGTACCATTAAATGGAAGCGTGATTAGATTTTTTCTATATGGCCTTTGGAGAAAAAAAAATAGAACCAATAGATAGCATTATCATTAAACAAAATTTTTTGGTCTAACGCAGTGGACTGCCTTCTAAGATGTTTCTGATGCTGAAGATGTTTGGACACAGGCCACATATACAGCCATGTGGTGGTGCTGTTGTAGAGGATTCAAGCAATGGTTGGCTGTTTGGCCTTGGTCTTCAAGTTCGTTTCTAGCTGTCAGGTTTGGTTAAGACCAGGCCTTGTGCATTGTTTGTGCTTAGGAAGAATGGTTAATAACTGTTTTCCTAAATTGTTTAATGGAAGCAATGTGAAATATCTCCTTTTTTTGTTATCTCTACATTTTTTATTCTATTGGAAGAAAAGAAAATATGTTTGATTTAGTCTTTGATCTGTTTAATGGTTCCTTAAAATATATTCATTTGAATACAGTCATTGAAATAAATAATATAGTTAAATGCTGTATAAAATGATCAAAGTCAATGAAGATATTTACATCTTATTTTGAATATTTGTACATTAACTGTCTCATGTGAGAATCTTTTCCTTAAAGACATGCAAGCACAAAATATGCACACAGAGTTTTGCTTCAAATAGGTTCAAATCCTACCCTTCCCCCTTTTAAAAAAAATTATTGGCGAGGCTCATGCCCACAATCCCAGCATTTTAGGAGGCCGCGGAGGGAGAATCGCTTCAACCCAGGAAGGAGGTCGAAGCTGCAGTAAGCCATAATTGCACCACAAATATTTCAGTATTTTGAGAGAAATGTTTTAAGTACTCATTTTACACATTCTGTCCTGTGATGTATATCATAGGATCTTAGACATACTCCTAAGGCATCTACTTTGGAGGTCACATAGTGTAAACCTTCAATCATTATTGGGACACTGGGTTCTTTTTAGTCATTACGCTCTTACTCAGTTCATTAGGGAAAGCACCTCTTTACCAAAGTGCTCCTACCAAAGGAAAGACAGTAAATACTAGGCTTGAATCCAGATTTGGTTACCAGTTTCAGAACTCTACACACAGCACATCATAATCTATGATTTAATTTACAGTTTTGGCTGCCACATCGTATAGTTGATACATGATGAACTTACACTTTACTTTTTATTTAAAAAAAGGCTTTTTTTTAGTAGCAGCTTTAGGTTTACAGAAAAAGTGAGCAGGAAGTAGAGAGTTCCTATATACCTGCTTACCAACTCTTTCCCAAGTGAACCAATTTGTACATTATTATTAACCAAGTCCATAATTTATGATTAGGGCTTACCCTTTGTGTTGTACATTCTATGGGTTTTGATAATTTTATAATGACCTCAATCCACTATTACAATATACAGAATATTTTCACTGCCTTAAAAATCTTCTGTGTTCTACCTGTTTATCCTGCCCTCTCTCTCCCCCAACCCCTGACAGCCACTGATCGTTTTATAGTCCCTATAGTTTTGCTTTTCCTGGAATCTCTGTAGTTTTGAATCATACAGTGTGTAGCCTTTTCAGGTTGGTTTCTGTCACTCAGTATTTGAAGTTTCTCCATGTCTTTGTGTGGCTTGATAGCACATTTTGTTTTATTGCTGAATATTTTCCATTGCATGAATGTACAACAGTTTATCCATTCACCCATGACATCTTGGTTGCTTCCAAGTTTTGGCAATTACGAATAAAATAGTGTGCAGGTTTTTGTGTGGACATAACTTTGCAACCTATTTGGATAAATACCAAGTTTAGTTTTGTAAGAAATTGCTTAACTGTATTCCAAAGTGTACAATTTTGCATTCCCACTGATGATGAATGAGAGTTCCCATTGCTCCACATTCTCATCAGCATTTGGTAGTTTCAGTGTTTTGGATTTTGGTCATTCTAATAGGCGTATAAGTAATCTCTTGTTTTCTTTTGCAATTCCCTAATGATATATGATGTTGAACATCTTTCATTCACCTAATTGCCATTTTATATATTTGGTGAGTTGCCTTTTCAGATCATTTGTGCATTTTAAAAACTGGGTTGTTTTCGTATTGTTGTTTTAAGAGCTCGCTATGTATTTTGGATACCTGTGCTTTGTCACATATGTTTTACAAATGTTTTCTCTGAATCTGTAGCTTGTCTTTTTGTTCTCTTACTAGTTATTCATATGTAATACACAGACTCTAGGTGTATGTTTGGTGCATACTATATTTATTCAGGTGAGACTTTGTAAATATATCATTTAAGGGACGCACAAGAAGAAGATACATTCGGCTGAACCCAGCATCCTAGTTTGTGAAGCTTCTGTGGTTATTTTGAATCTGTTAGGTTCTGGAAAATAGTATAGAATGTTTTAAGTGCATAGGTTTTGGAAACTTACTTGGGTTTGATTTTGTTTTGCTACTTTAGCTATGTGAACCCCGGGCAAGTTACTTAAACTCTCTGTTCCTCAGCTTCCTCATTTATAAAATAAGGATAGTAAATATGAGTGCCTGTTTCATTATGTAAGTGTAAGGATTGAATGAATTAATACACACAAAATGCTTTAGAGCAGTGCTTAGTACATATTAAGTGCTCAAAAGGATCAGCCCTTGTAATTATTTCTGTTATTGTTGTCTGTCTCATCACCTCAGTTATCAACCTGGCAGTTTCTAATTGGTAAAAGGGTCTCTATATATTGAATCATAATATGCCTTTATGTAACTTGTATTCATTGGTTTCTCCGTGCCCTTTGGTTTGAAGAAAATGAGTTTAATACATCTTCTAAATAATAGCTCTTAAAATTTTGAAGTTCACCCCTTCATCCAACAAACTTACTCTTTTGTTCTAGGCACTAAGGATGGAAAGATAAATATGTCCTGATCTGGAAAGAACTTGTCTAATAAAGGAAAACAGATATGTAAATAAATTTTTTCATATTCACCTGTATCTGAACCTATATACTCCCCTTATCTCATGTTAAAATGGATGAACTGTTTGTGCTGCCAAGACCAGCCCCTCTGTTTGAATCCTGATCCTGCTACCTTTTGGTACCTGCAAATACTTCATTTCTCCACCTAATTAATGTCCCTCTCTGTGGTGAATTACTGCCAGCAGCCATTTCACTCATCATTGCTCAGTTCTCATCTTGGCCCATCAGCGGCATATGACAGCATTGGTTATTTTCTCTTTCTTGACACTGGCTTTCCTGGCTTTTTCTGACTTCTAAAGGATGAGTGCCCCAGGACTGACTTTTTTCTACCCTGTCTGACTGATGATCTTATGTAGTTTCAAGACTGGCAGCTACTAATTTATTTCTACAATTCTGACTTCTAACACTTGTGTATCCAGTTTACTTATTAAATGTCCAGTGAGCATCTTAAAGTTTATGTGTACCTGAATAAATTCTAGATCCCTCTCTGACTCTCTACCCACCCAAAAAACAAGAAACATAAAAACTACAATACCTTGCTGCTTCTACCATCTGTCCCCATCTTAATAAATAGCAGTTACATTCTTCTCAGTGTCCAGGCCAAGAACCTTGGAATCATTCTTCAGTCCTTTCCTTCATCTCCATCCTGATCCCCCTGTTTCTATCCATGCTCATGGGAGTCTCTTTCACTCTGATTATTTTGTAATGTACGAATGGTCATGTCAATGTTCTTATCAAAGCCTTCTAATAGCTTCCCACCTCTACACAAAATCCATAGTCCATCTTTCCTTTGGCCAGTACAGCCTTAACATGATGTGCCCTGTTACTCTCTGCCTTGCTATCTCTGCTCCTGCCTCATTGCTTTCTTCTAGCACTGCAGACACTCTTGTGTCAGGGGCTTTGCTTTTGCTGTTCCTTCTGCCTGCGTGCTTCCTCCTCAGATAACCATATGGGTCTTCCATGCATCATTTAGATTCCTGATCAAATGTTACCTGATCTGTCTAAACTAGTTGATACTAATTTTTTCCCCCCCAGAGCTCATAAACCTTCTAATAAACCTAGAATTTCACTGGGAATTGATGTCAGGTTTACTGTACTACAGTCTTATAGAAGTCACCTTTTGAAAACCAGGACTGTGTTGATCTAACACATGTCTAGTTCACAGCCTATCAGTTGTGACTGCAAGTGTTAATACCTCTGTTCCAATATATCAAATCTGAGATCTAAACTTATTTACACCAGTAGTGTACTCTTATTTATGTCAAACTACTGTTTTTAAGATTATTTCCATATCTATGAAGCCTTCCCTTCCCTTCCCTAACCTACTTCTGCTCACCTCCCCTCTTCTCTCAATACCCTTTTTTTGGTTTGTTTTTGAGACAGAGCCTCTCTCTGTCAGCCACGCTGGAGTGCAGTGGTGTGATCTCAGCTCGCTGCAACCTCCGCCTCCCGGGTTCAAGCAATTCTCCTGCCTCCTTCTCCTGAGTAGTTGGAATTACAGGTGCACACCACCACGCCCAGCTAATTTTTGTATTTTTAATAGAGACGGGGTTTCACCATGTTGGCTAGGCTGGTCTCAAAACTCCTGACCTCAAGTGATCCATCTCTCTTGGCCTCCCAAAGTGCTGGATTACGGGCATGAGCCCTGGGAGACTGAGATGGGAGGATTGCTTCAGCCCAGGAGGCAGACATTGCAGTGAGCCATGATTGCACCACTGCACTCCAGCTTGGGTGACAGAGTGAGACCCTGTCTCAAAAAAAATTTAATTTAAAAATAATTTTACATTATCTAAATTAAGAATCAAGTCTCTAGTGTCTCTTTCTGAGCTTATATTTAAACAAGCCACAAGAAACATGGTAGTTTGTGAAGTAGACAGTGAGTTCGAGCACACTTTCCTAGGATGGGTAGATTGTGGAGCACTGAGATGTTACTAACAGAAAGTATTTGAGTGTGATGCCCTTTTGAATGAGTATAAGTTTCAAGAAATCTCAAGGGGAAAAGTTGCTTGCTTCCAAGCTCCAGTGCTTGGAAATTGAGACAACTATTCTGCCTTCATTTTTCCCTTTTAGGTATTTTCATTTTTGATATCAAACTTTTATTCTTTCAGAACCCTGTTTAATCAGTGGTAGGAGAAATGATAAATGCTATTTTAAACAATTTTTTATTTACTTTCAGTTTACTCGACAAAAGATTATAGTCAGGACTTGCTTATGTCAGCCTGTTACTGTGCCCTAATGCAAGACCAAAAATATCCACTTATCTGATCCATTGTAAAAGACAAGCAGGGAGTCTGTATTGTACTTTTTGTCCTAGAATGGTGATGTCTTCAGAGACAATAATTTTGGATACTGCCTTTTTTTATATATTCCCACTTGTGCATTTTATTCTGTCAGGCTCACATACCTCTGTACTGAGCTTACATCTAGCATTTTACTTGTGCCCATTTTTGGAGTTTCCTCTTCTGTTAATATCACCTAGTAGATTTTACCCATTCTTAAAGACCTGTCTCATGTCATGTATCTATGAATGTCTCCCTGATTTTTGCCTGTTGCCTTGTATACTCTGAAATTCTGTTATATTTTATATTGCATAATTTGGTATGTGAAAGTATAATGCCATACATTAAGCAAAATGTGAAGGCAAAACCTGTGTCTTAATCATGCCACAAATGTTTTGTCACTCTGACATTTTGCAAGACCTACTTCTGAGGCCTTTACAGCACCATCATGGCATGTGTAAAAGGTACTTAGTGAATATTTATTTGATTCTTGGAATAATCTCTGAAGGGGATAGTTAATGGATTTGTGAGTCTTAAAAGTCAAGTTTACAGGCTGGTGGATATTCATGTTATTTGGAAGTTCAGTGACGGTTCAACAGAATACTAGACAGGTTTTCTCTACTAAATCATTTGCATTTTTTCTTTGTCTTTAGAAATCAGTTATGCCACGATTAAATTTTATAAATGATGGTCAACCTAATGCACTTAAATCTAAATCAGTGGTTTAATACACTACACAGAAAAAAAAACCAAAGCCAAGTTCTCCATAACACAGTGTTGCTGAATGCCTTCGTAGGTTTCATCTGTCCATTATAACTGCATCATAGATGCCAAAACTTTTTATATATCTGAAATAATTTAGTATATGTTAAGTGACTCGTACAATAGAACATGGCAAATTATTGGAAGAGCTTTATACTTCAAGTGTTTTCAGTATTTCTTAATTTTCATCATTCCAGTAGAGTCAGTAACTCATTTTTTAAAGCATCATCTGCAAACTTATTAATACATTTCCAAAGATAATTTACTCTCATTTTTTGTATTAGGGAATTACAGGGTTTTCCCTATCAATTATGATCTTCAAATAGAAGAGGTAAAACTTGTACATTCTTTCTAAAGAATTAACTTCATCCCCAAATAACTCATTCAGAGATCTCAAAATTTTGGGGAGTAGTCATGTTCTGTCTTTCCAATCCCCACTCTGCCCACATACGTGTGTGTATGTGTGTGAGAGAGAGTTTTCAGGAAGAAGTGAGGTAAATTATTTCTACTCCTTCAAATAAAGTATAGTCAGTAGTAAGAAATATAACAGGTAATGTGATACCTATTTCAGTAAAGCATTAACATAAGTTTTCACAAAGTTTTGTTCAAAAATTGTTTTACTAGCTGGGTGTGGTGGCTCACGCCCGTAACCCCAGCACTTTGGGAGGCCGAGGCAGGCGAATCATGAGGTCAGAGATCAAAACCATCCTGGCTAACACGGTGAAACCTCGTTGCTACTAAAAATGCAAAAAATTAGCCGGGTGTGTTGGCGGGCACCTGTAGTCCCAGCTACATTGGGAGGCTGAGGCAGGAGAATGGCGTGAACCTGGGAGGCGGAGCTTGTGGTGAGCCGAGATCACGCCACTACACTCCAGCCTGGGCGACAGAGCGAGACTCCATCTCAAAAAAAAAAATTGTTTTACTATTAGAAGTAATCATATAACATGGTCTGTGGCAAAATGTCAAAAATATGTTTGTGAACTAAAGATGTGTTTGGGTCACTGCTAGTACTTTAAGCCTACTTAATTTAAGCTTTTTAAAAAATACCTAAAGGAAAAAAAGGAAATAAAAACAGTTTTGATGTATGCATGATGTTAAACTAACATTATTGAAATCCACCAAGAAAAATAAAAGACAGTTGGGTCTGAGGTAAAATATAAAAAATGCAATTAAAAATAACAAGAATAGGCTGGGCGCGGTGGCTCAAGCCTGTAATCCCAGCACTTTGGGAGGCCGAGACGGGTGGATCACGAGGTCAGGAG
>NW_016804595.1:2743201-2772064 GCF_001698545.2 Rhinopithecus bieti | reverse complement strand
AAAAAAACAAGAATAAAAATTCATACTATTAACTAGAGACATAATCAAAGTGGCACAGGAAAGAGAGCAAGTAAAACTTAGATCTAAGTTACTGATGTTATAGAGCAGCAAAAGAACTAAAGTTAACTTTAAACAATACACAAAGAAACAAGAAGATATGATACATTCCTTACATTGACTGTGCTCCTTCACTAAGATGGGTAACCCATGAAATACCACATACCATTTAGGGTGCTTGAGAGAAAAACAGTACAAATGAAGAAATGGAGCAAATAGCTTATGAGAAAGGAGTAAAGTAGTTTAAGAGCTTGGCTGGGCAATAGTTATAGGAAGACAAAGACGTAAAAGATTTCTCAGGGAAAAAAGGGCCTTATCATGCATTCAGTCCCTTATGGTTGACCCTCTGGCTAGCTACTCACCAATGTACTTTTGTTGTATTACACTGTCATCTAGCCTGTATACTTTCACTGTTTCTCTTTTGTTTCCTGCTAACTTCAGTCCTACCAACTTGATTCATATCTCAAACTCTGCACCAACGTACTAAAGATTTTTAAAATAAACTAATCCATCTAAACTTCATGTCTAGACAGCAAAATGAATCAATCACTACTCAGATTCATCGCTGACACGTAAATAAATGGAATAATTTTTCAGAGGAATATATGTTTATGTTATTCAGTGAGGCATAGTTGTGAATATGGGATAAAACCATAAAGGCAACATATTTGGCAGCTAAATAGAACAGCCAACATTCTGTAAACATTTTATTAGCAAGGAGAAAAAATAAACAATGTAAGACCCAATCACTCTAAAAGTAATAGACTCCTAATGTAAATAAAAAGGAGTGTGCCACATAATATAAAAAACTAAAATGTAGTACCACTGTTTTTATTATCATCTATGACAAACCTCAATGTGTGAGAGCTGTGGGATTCTCTAAATTAGATAAAAGAAAATACTGTGTGGCATAGGTTTGCTTTCTGTTAAAATAAAAGTTTTAAATAGAATGTCCAATGAAAGTAAACAAACATATAAGAGATTTTTTGGGTTTTTTTTTTTTTTTTTTTTGAGACAGAGTCTCACTCTATCACCCAGGCTGGAGTGCAGTGGCGCAATCTTGGCTCCCTGCAAGCTCCACCTCCTGGGTTTACGCCATTCTCCTGCCTCAGCCTCCCAAGTAGCTGGTACTACAGGCGCCCACCACCACTCCCAGCTAATCTTTTTTGTATTTGTTAGTAGAGATGGGGTTTCACTGTATTAGCCAGAATGGTCTCAATCTCCTGACCTCGTGATCCGCCCATCTCAGCCTCCCAAAGTGCTGGGATTACAGGCGTGAGCCACTGCGCCTGGCCACGTATAAGAACTATTAATCACATCACAAACATTTTGAGGTATAAAAATAAAGGGAACTTTTAAATTATGCTAACGTATTTAAACCTTGATAGGACTTACGAATATTCTAGTTGATAATAATTCAGCTTATCAGAAACAGTTCTTATGCATAAGGTGAAAGTATATCTAGTGTTTTGAGTGATATGCTTGTGAAACCTCTTGATAGTGAATTATTAAATTAAGCCAAGACAAACTGTAGAACATGGATTATTTAGATACTGGTATGAATTTCTGCTAAAGACAGCAAATTGAACATACGTATCTACTTCCCATCCCTACCGGAATGAGATATATTTAAAATAATAGACGGAAGAGAGATATTTAAAATAATAACATAAGTTGTAAATTAACTGATGACAGAACTAACAGCAGTCCTTCCAAAGTAAACCACAAAATGGGGAATAAACAAAGGAAAAAAAATCAACAGATTTAGCTAAATGTTAATATTTCTGAGAAAAAAATGCCACAAATAAACTTATAAGACAGGAAAACTACAAAAAAATAGCAAATTTGTTTTTAAAAAGGGCAAATATAAGAATATATAGAATCTAGGTATTGTTAAGAAACAAAAGCATGGGCAAAGGGTAGAAACAAGTCAGATATTTCACAAAACTGGAAATACAGAAGGCAATACACATGTGGAAAAGAATGCTCAACCTAATTTCTAATCAGATAAATGTAAATTAAAACAAAATAATTACTTTTTACTTACTAGTAAAATGAAGATTTTATCTGTCTATAAAAAACTAGTACATTGCTAAGGTGAAAAAAACATGACCAAGTTATATTGTTAAGTCAAAAAAGTAAGACAAAGAGTGATAATTATGTTTTTGTTAAAATAAGTATTCTAAATTATTAACAGTGATTACTTCTGGGAAGGGGAGTAAAAGAAGAAGAAAAATTGGCCAGGCGCAGTGGCTCACTCCTGTAATTATAGCACTTTGGGAGGCCGAGGAGGGCAGATCACCTGAGGTCGGGAGTTTGAGACCAGTCTGACCAACATGGAGAAACCCTGTCTCTACTAAAAATAGAAAATTAGCCAAGCGTGGTGGTGCATGCCTGTAATCCCAGCTACTCAGGAGGCTGAGGCAAGAGAATTGCTTGAACCTGGAAGGTAGAAGTTGTGGTGAGCCGAAATTGTGCCATTGCGCTCCAGCCTGGGCAATAGGAGCAAACCTCTGTCTCAAAAAAAAAAGAAGAAAAATTAATTTTCCCATTTTGCAACATGTATTTCTCCTAAAAAAACTTTCTAGAAGAATGAACTCGTAAAAAGCATTAAAAGAAAAAATGAATTTTATAGTATAACAAGAAAAGATATAATGTAAAGACAAGAAATGTTATGGTTTTCACGAAAATGTAAGTAAGACAGGATAAAGTGACAAAAGAAAGGAAAATCACAGCCAAAGACCAACCATAGATAAGTGTAACTCTTTTTTTTTTTTTTTTTGAGACAGCGTCTCGCTCTGTCACCCAGGCTGGAGTGCAGTGGCACAATCTTGTCTCACTGCAATCTCTGCCTCAGCCTCCTGAGTAGCTGGGATTACAGTCACCTGCCAGCACGCTCTGCTAATTTTTGTATTTTTAGTAGAGATGGGGTTTCACGATCTTGGCCAGGCGAGTCTTGAACTCCTGACCTCGTGATCCACCCGCCTCGGCCTCCCAAAGTGCTGGGATTACAGACGTGAGCCACCGGGCCTGGCCGATAAGTGTAACTCTTTCTTAGAGAGTCTTGGAAGCGAGAAAGAATTGGCTGTGGAACAAACAACATGGCAATTAAAATTAAATTCATTTTGAATAATTAAGCCAACTGAACTCGTCCTCCTTTCCCTGCATCCAAGCACTCTACTCTGAGAGGCCTACCCCTCATCCACTTTACATCAAAAAAAAAAAGATCTGTTAGAGAAATAAGCAACTGCTGAAAAAAACCAAACCAGCTACCAGAAAAACATAGCTAAAACAAATGAAGGACCAAGATAAACAAAAGAAATAAAATCCAGGGATCAGAAGATAATCTTTTGAAGAAAGGGGAAGAAGACAGTCCATTTAATATCCTTATTAGAGAGACTAATGTGGACACTACAGCCATAAAACAGGGTGCAATGAAAACAAGCCAGAGACCAAGAATTGTTAGAATTTAAAAATACAGATATCGGCCAGGCATGGTGGCTCACACCTGTAATGCCAGCACTTTGGGAGGCCAAGGCGGGTGGATCACGAGGTCGGGAGTTCGAGACCAGCCTGACCAACATGGGGAAATCCTGTCTCTATTAAAAATACAAAAAGTAACCAAGTGTGGTGGCGCGCACCTGTAATCCCAGCTACTCAGGAGGCTGAGGCAGGAGAATCGCTTGAACCCTGGAGGTGGAGGTTGCAGTGAGCAGAGATTGCGCCACTGCCTTCCAACCTGGGTGACCGAAAAAGCAAATATTCAGCATTTGCTGGGAGATAATGTTAAGGAAATATCTCAAAATCCAGGAAAAAATATTTTTAAATGTGCAATAAAAGTTAAGAGATGAACAACTCATGAAGTCCAACATGAACTGACTATAATTCAACAAATATTACTGAGCACCTACTGTGTACAAGACACTGTTTTAAGCACCAAGGAAACAGCAGTGAACAACAAAAATCTCTGCCCTACATTGGAGTAGTAGAGAGAGTAAAAATACATAAAAATGTCAGGTGCAATGAAGAAAAAATAAAACAAGATAAGAAGATAGTAGTAGAATGACACTTTCACAGCGAGTGATCACCGTGATCTGATAAGGTACCATTTGAGCAGGGACTTGATAAAGTGACAGAGTAAATCAGAAAGCAAGAAAGTAGACAGTGGAAAGGGAAAATAAAGAAATAATCTGGATAAAATCTGATAGAAGGTGAAGAAGGCCTTCACCCTGAAAGGGCTTGCCAAGTGTAGAACATCAAACCTAAGACACATCCTGTAAAATAGAATTCAAGGATAAAAAGAAATTCCTGAAAGTTTCCACAGGAAGAAAACTAGATTACAAACAAAAGCATTACAATGGTTAGGTTTAGGGAATCAAGAGTATTCTCATCAGCCACTATAGACAATACCCAATCCCAGTGGATACTGACATGATCACAAAAAGAAAAGCAATTATATATTATGTACTGGAAGTATACAATGTCACTTCTAAATATTCTTACCAGAAAATTGAACCTGAGTCTGATCAAGCCTCTGAATCAACTACCAGTTTACTTCTTCTCCACCCCCTTATTGTATTACTCAGCTCTTCATTCATTATCTCGCAACAACCACTAGTCTGAAAACAAGTCACATTTTCAAAATTTGTCTTTTAAAGTATTTTATACAGCCTATAGTTTCTTATTCAGAATCTGACTACACACTCTAAATTTTAGGTAAAGCCTGGTAGACACTAAAATTAATTTTTTGAGACTGTGAACAACTTAGCACTTCTTTTCTTTTCTTTTTTTTTTTTTTTTTTTTTTTGAGACAAAGTTTCACCCTTGTTGCCTGGGCTGTAGTGCAATGGCACGATCTTGGCTCACCACAACTTCCACCTTCTGAGTTCAAGTGATTCTCCTGCCTCAACCTCCCGAGTAGCTGGGATTACAGGCATGCGCCACTGCACCCGGCTGATTTTGTATTTTTAGTAGAGACGGGGTTTCTCCATGTTGGTCAGGATTGTCTCAAACTCCCAACCTCAGGTGATCTGCCCACCTCGGCCTCCCAAAGTGCTGGGATTTACAAGCATGAGCCACCACAACCGGCCTTATTTTCTTAAATCTGTTTTAGTCTCAAGTTAGAATACTTATATAAAATATTGCTTCTTAAAAGGTTATATTCAATTTTCTGTAGTTTTTTTTTTTTTTTCTATTTGGAAATATTTGTTGCTTTGTGGACATATATAAAATGTTCTTTGCCATCAAATAAAATGATCTTTTTTTGCAAGTTCTATTTATGGACACAAAAATGATTTTTTGTTTTATTTTCCACTTTAATTTTGGAATAGGGGTGGTTTTTGAATTATAAGCATGTAGGAGGATTACTGAAGGTCAGTAAATCATCTATTATAAAACCAATGGAGTATAATTGTTTATGTCCTTCCTGTACAGTCTGTTACCAGAATTTACCATCTGTCAATCTATGTTTTGTAAAGAAGCTTTCCCTACTGTAAGGAAAGCACTATCAAAGCTTTCTTGTAGTAGGGAGAGCTAACATTTTGGGGATCATGACTTTAAAAAAAAAAAATTCAATATTTAAAAGATAAATTAATTGGGGATATAAGTGAGTACTCAAAGTTGCAAATGATGCCTGGAATTGAGTATTGTTCAATGCCAAGAACAAGGTGGTGAAGAGCCATAATCTGTTATAGAAGTTTTATAACAAATGCATTTTTAAAAATTATGGTGTACTAACTTTGTTAATTAAAATCCTCATCATTAAAACATTTTACCTTGGAAAATGGCCTTAGGCATTCTTTAATTTATTGATTTGGAACACAGTGTTTGAAAAAGCATATGAAAAGATTGGGTTAGTTGCAGTGCACATGTTGTACTGCTTGCTGATGATACTTTTTCTTTTTTGTAGTTTATAAAGCAAAGTATTTTAAACACCTTCTAGAATGAAATTTTACTACTTGAATAATAAGCCATATTCTATCCAGAGGATTTCCAGTGTCAGCTTTCATTTTGTAGTGCAGAAGCTTTACTGTGATATAAAATGTTATGACATTTTAATTAGGAAAAGAGATCATGGGCACTCCATATGATGGAATACATTTCTTAGTGTTCCCATGTTTTAAATTAGAATGAAAAATACATTTGAATTCACATTGCATTAGATCTGCTTTGAAGATTGAGGAGCTGGGAAAAGAGGGTGGCATGGGGATTATGGAATGTGTTTGGGACTCCATAGTGGGAGGTGGGATCAAAGCGATTTTTAAATTATAAACAGTAAGGAAATTTTGACCCATGGTATTTAGGTTAACATGGATCTTTCTCCTTTTTTTGTTACAGGAAAAGGGGAAGATAGTGATGTACTCAGTATAAATGCAGATGCTTATGACAGCGACATAGAAGGCCCATGCAATGAAGAAGCAGCTGCTCCCGAGGCACCAGAAAATACAGTCCAAAGTGAAGCTGGTCAGATAGATGACCTGGAGAAAGACATTGAGAAAAGTGTGAATGAGATTCTAGGACTGGCAGAGTCTAGCCCAAATGAACCCAAAGCAGCCACCTTGGCTGTTCCTCCACCAGAAGATGTTCAACCTTCTGCACAGCAGCTGGAGCTGCTAGAACTTGAGATGAGGGCAAGAGCGATTAAAGCCCTAATGAAAGCTGGTGATATAAAAAAGCCAGCGTAGGTATTTAACTTGAGTTTGAATTTTAGGTGTGTTTGAACAAAGTTACATCATTTAATTTTGTATCTAAAATTTATTTGGGGTCTTATATGTTATTTCTCATGTAACCCTTATTAGGTCAACTTATTTTAGCCCTAAAATACCTGTGGCTGTTTCTTTTTATTTTTTTGACTACTTTTATATTATAGATGTGTGTTAGTGTCTTATGAATTCATGGCAGTATAGCTGGATAGCCTGGATACTTTGTTAGATGAGTATTTAGCTGTGTCTGCAAATCTTAAAAGCCATTAGCAAAGAGTCATGGTAGTTTTTTCTTTATTTTTAAATGTTTGGGCACCAAACCTAAAAGCAAAAGATTGACCAAGCATGTTTTTGTTAAGGCTACTTATATTTTACAATACAATATTAAATTATTGCTTTAAATTTGTTAACAATTTGAGAAATTTAGTTTTGCTTATATGCACTTTTAAATATATACTATTTTGAAGATTCCTTATGTAGATGCAAATTTCCTAGTTAAAACTGAGTAACAGAGATCTGAAATGACTGAGAAAAACTTTTTATTAAAGGAAGGAATTAAGGCAATGTTTTAACAATGTGGAACTAATTGCCCATGTTTAATTATAGCAGACAAGCCATTCTAACAGGTATTTGATACCACTGGATGCATTATTCTAGATTTTTTTCTTTAATAAAAATGGAGCAAGTTTTCATTTACATTCCAAGCTGTCAGGAAATGGAGAATATTTTATTATCTAGGATTTTATCTGATGTAGTTGCTTAAAGATCTGATGTGCTATAATTTCATGAATCAGAAATAATAAAATGCTGTCATTCTGGACCTGAAGACTTTTGATACTTTTTCAAAAGCAAAATTGATTTCAGGAACCTTTGATAAGTTGTTATAATTAATCTAATTTTGTATAGTTTTTGTAAATAAATTACCATCCTTCCACAATTATGGATGCTTTTATCCCCCCATCACTAATTGCAGTTGTTTGATACCAAAATAAATTTACATAGAGATCCTTAACTTAAAATAAATTAATTTTTTCAAAAAACATAAATCTCGAACTGTTGTTTCTATATTTGATAACGAATACATTGTATTTTATTTATCAGCCGTGGTCTACTGATACTATATGAGGATTTTCCTTATATATAAAAGTTGCAGGGATTGTATTTTATTTAGCTGCTTTAATTATGTTAATTTTAAGGGTTTTAAAATGGAAATAGAGGACATTTATGAAACGTTGGAATTGCAGTTATAAATTCTTTTTGTTGTTGTTGTTCCTGAACATGCCTTGGAATAATTCTACCATTTTTTCCCCTCCGTAAATATTTCTAATACAGCATAGAAGAAGCCTAATGATTTTAAATGCTTCTCTTAGGCTGGTAAACAGATTTGAGTTATGAGTTTCATTGCTATTACTTCAAGACGAAAAGACATTGATACAATTTTTCTATTTCAACTTAAAGTAATAGTTAACATGCTAAAGTAGTACGGAATAAACTTTATTGCTGCTTACTAATTACAAAATACTGTAGATGGCATCTGTATGATTAAACATATAAGGTAAAAAAGGCCTGAGGGCTTTGTAGATGATTAAAGTCTCCACCTTCATGAAGCATTGTGTGTCTGTTCTACTCTATGCAGAATGGTTTACAGGACATTTGACTGGAGTGGATATGTGTGAGGTAGAATGAACAGAACAAGTTAGAGTCTTCTTAATTCCCTACCTTGGAAAATCAACTTTTTATCTTCTTCTTTTAAAATGTTGAAATACTTGAGAGCTTTTTGAAAATAAATGGCTTTAGAGAATGGGAATATTTGCTTTAGAAGTACCTAAGTAATGGGAAAATACCATGTATCTATCTGATGCTACCATTTAAATAATCAGCTCAGAGGTATTTATTGAATGCCTATAAGGTTCTCAGTCTTACTCAAATCTTAAACCTAGAGGCCAGGTGCGGTGGCTCATGCCTGTAATCCCAGCAGTTTGGGAGGCCAAGGCGGGCGGATCATGAGGTCAGGAGATCAAGACCATCCTGGCTAACACGGTGAAACCCCGTCTCTACTAAAAATACAAAAAAGTAATTAGCTGGGTGTGGTGACGGGCACCTATAGTCCCAGCTACTTAGGAGGCTGAGGCAGGAGAATGGTGTGAACCGGGGAGATGAGCTTGCAGTGAGCCGAGATCATGCCACTGCTCTCCAGCCTGGGCGACAGAGTGAGACTCTGTCTCAAAAAAAAAAAAAAAAAAAAAAAAAAAAAAAATCTTAAACCTAGAGATGTTACAATATAGATTTTTATCATGTAGTCAACTGGTTAATAAAGACATGGGTGCTGCTTGTTTTTATGCCCAATTCCTTCCTTTTGTTAAGGTGAGGAACATTTTTAGGCAATATTTAATTAGTAATTAAAACAAAAAAATTGGCAGCTGAATTTTGTATTCACTGTCAAGCAATCCCGATACTTGATGAAGAACTTGACTTCAATCCTTTTATTTTTATTTTTTTAGAGACGAGGTTTTTGCTATGTTGCCCAGGCTGGCCTCAAGTTCCTGTGCTCAGGCTATCTCTCCCACCTTAGTCTCCTGAGTAGCTGGGACCACAGGCACACACCACAGAGACTGGCCCCTCAAATCTTGAATGCTGGGTGGCAACTGATAATATGTCTTCTGTGTTAATGAGCAGATACCTCAAACTAAGCTTTGGTTCACTTTTAGATGTTCCTACTAATCCACACAGATATATCCTAAAAGTCTATCAACAGGTTACCAGTAACATTTCAATTATGAAAAATCACTCAAAATCCACACTTCTTTTTGTTGAACACTATTCATTCCTCAAGTTAATCAGGCAATATGTTCTTTCCTTATAAATCTTTTGGCCAAAACTTATTTTCAGCAAAACGTTAGATCTTAGGATTTGTTACCTGATTAAAGGTACTCTGAACCATTTGGACAGCAATACAAATTGTAATAAAATCACCATTTTTCAATGCCATTTTCAAGGTAGATAAAGCAGAGGTGAACCTGTAATTTGGGCCAAATATTTGGGCAGCCTAAAAACTTTAAAAATTCTCAATTCTAGTCCATCATAAAAAACAGGCAGAGGTCAGTTATGGATACTTTTCCTTGATTGTATCTGCTTAATTCTTTAAAAGGCAAATATATTTTAACTTAAAACTTCATCTTTAGATGTGTTTATATTTTCTTTATATTATTCAAATAAAACAGTGAAGTATATCAGTAGGAACTCATAGTCAACATACTGACATATTTGATATTTAATAATTATTTTTAAATGCTTTGTGATACAATGAAAAGAACGTGAGAGTTAAGAGCAGAAGGGTCTGATTCTGCCTAACCAGCTGTGTTATCTAGGCAAGTAACTGTAAAATGAGGGAAATAAATTGTAGCCAATATGTAAGATTTCTTTCAGCTATAGTAGTCTGTGATTCCAATACAGAACGCTGTAAACTTTGCCAAACTTACAGAACTCTTTTGAGTTCAGGTATTTCTCATCTCCCTTCCTTTCCCCACCTAATTCAAAATGAAGGCATTTATTTAGTCTCTGTTGTCTCTCACTGTTGCTGGATGTGAACAATCTAGTATTTTTTTTTCTTTTACCTGTCCAGTCTTCAGTGTCAAGATTGCTTGATAAGTATTAATATATATTATGTAGAGTTATTCACTGCGGTCCACAAATGTAGCTATTTAGCTGTTACCTGTAATATTTATCTCTGTATTTTTAAATAACATTATTATGCCTTTTTTTATATTTCAGTTTTAGATTTTTATCAGTTGGCCTATTTTGGGATTTGAAGATTAAGCTGTAATTCCTCTGCCTCTCTCTAAGCACATATCTTCCTCTCTCATTTTCACAGTAGAATGCAGTTACATCACACTTTCTGGTTAAGTTAGCATTCAATATGTATACTATTTTGACTCACAACTGGAATGTGTGGTATCTGTAATTATATTTCCTCTTTTGGTCCAATTTTTGGCTTGAGTTTTTTGGAATTAATACTGCCTTATTGTTTTATTTGCTAAGTGGTCTATACAGCAGAAGACTGCTGTATAGTAGTATTTTAAAACTTCCCAGAACGAAATGATGTGAATTTACACCCAGGCTGTCCTCCTGAAATGTAAATTTCTTCTTAGTAGGTTCAAATACGTCATATAATCCATTACTTTTTTCTTTAAAGATATTCCTTCTGGAGCTTTCTGTACTAATCTGGATTGGTTGCTCTTCACCTCTGTTATGTTGGATCCCCCATTTTCTGAATTCTCTCTCTTTTGGTGGCATACCTCTTCCGACGGCTTCCTGTGAAAGACTGCATGCACAATAAGTTATTCTGATTCATTGATGTGACCCAGCATGGCTCAGTTCTGCCTACAAACTTGATCGAAATTTTCTGTGAATAATAATGTTTACATGCCAGAAATCATTGTCCTGTATTTTACAGTATTGCACCAGTGCCTTCCAACTTCCATTAAATCTGAAAATGTATTGGTCATGCTGATTCTTGATACTTAATGTGTGTCCTGTTTCTCTTTGGAAGCTGTCAGAATCTAACCTCTATCCCCAATATTCTGAAAGTTTTTGATGATATGTCAGGATATGGATCTTTTTTTATCTGTTGAGTTACTCATTTAATGTTAATGAGTTAATCATGAGCCTTTGCCTGATCTTTTTCTCACTTGCCGTTCTTTCATCTGGGAGGCTCCCTGTCTTGCAGGAGGATGTCTTCAGTGGAGAAACTCATGTCATTCAGTTCTGGGAAGTTTTAAAATACTGCTTGAAAAGTTCCTTCCCTCTATTTTTTCTAGTGTTTATTCTAGAACTCTTTATTCAGATATTGATGTCTAGGCCTGATTCTTTTTTCTTATTGTTTCTATTTTTCATCTTTTCTACTTTCCTTTATATTTTCTCAATTTTCTCTTCTTGTTCTTCCAATGATTTTTTTTAAAACTTCAAACATATGTTTAATATCCCAAAGATGTTGTTATTTTTTATTCTCTGAATATTCCTTCTTTAAAAGAGCACTACAATTTTGTGTCTGTAGGGCAGTGGCTCCTGGTTGGCATCCTGCTATTGACCCTGCATGTATCCTGATCGGCCATGCAGGCCGAGCCTGAACCTCAGACTGAACTGTCTTGGTGGAACACACCCTGTGATCCTCCCAGGAGCATAGCTAGACAGTTTTGTGAGAGCCTTTGCATGATCTTTTTCTCATTTGCCGTTCTTTCATCTAGGAGGCTCCCTGTGTTGCAGGAGGATGCCTTCAGGCAATTTTCTCATCTCCCTCCCTGTTTTCTTTGAGACATGGGACTTTCTGCTCCCTCTTGCCCCCACCTCCTCCTCACCGGGGGCACAGCTGCAGGCTATAAAATTGCTTAGTGGCAGCATGGCATTAGCTCTGCAGCAACGGGGTGTCCCTCACTCCTGTTGTGTTGTTGTCTGGTCCCTTTGTGTTGATGTCCCCGCACAAGGTCAGGACCTTGGAGGTTTGGCACCTTTGACTGATTTTTCACTGTCTATGTAAATAATAAGCTGTCTGAATCTAAAAAGAGCTCACTGGTTTTTTTTTTTTTTTTTTTTTTTTTCTGGCTAAATCTGTCAGGACATGCTAGGCCCTTGCCCTTGGCCTTGTGCTTGTGCTTGATGGTATTTCATGGATGTAATATTTACTTCTCTGAGGGTGTTAATTTTAGTGGTTGTTTTCAAGTTTTCGTCTGCTTCCTGTCTGCTGTTTTCTTCCAAGTTAATTTTTTCTTGTGATCTCTGTGATGTTTTCTCAAATTTCCTTAAATCTTTGATGATGTGCCGCTTTTATTTTATTTTTATTTTATTTTTTATTGAGACAGGGTCCCACTCTGTCACCCATGCTGGAGTGCAGTGGTTGATTCATGGCTCACTGGAACCTTGACTTCTCCCACTCAGGTGATCCACCCACCTCAGCCTCCCAAGTAGCTGGAACTACAGGCATGTGCCACCACGCCTGGCCAATTTTTGTGTGTGTGTTTGTTTTTTAGAGACGAAGTTTAGCTATGTTGCCCAGGCTGGTCTGGAACTCCTGGCCTCAAGCAATCCACCTGCCTCAGCCTTCCCAGGTGTTGGATTATAGGAATGAGCCACTGCACCCGGCCATAGCTGCTTTTATATGTAAGAGTAAGACACTAAAAAGCTGATTGGAAGTTCTGTGTTTATGGATGAAGCTCCTTAATTGGAAGAATTTTCTCTTTTCTCTTGGGCTAACTGAAGATACCCACAGATCACTATGTAGATTTTACTTAATCCCCCTGTTTTCAGTACGATTAACTCTCCTTGGTAACCTGAGTTTAGAATCACTTACTTCAACTTGGGTCTTCTGTGAAGATGGTGAATTGTTGCCTGTTTTGTGAGGAGACTGACTTTCGTGTTTTGCTCCTTGCACTCTGTCTTAGAAGAACCTAGGATCAGTACTGAGCCTTACTTTGGTTTGTGTTTAGAACCAAGTTCTTAGGTTTGAAACTGCCTTTGCAAAAATATTAACAGCGAGAAAATTATGACAATGAAATAAGTCTGACCTAACTAACCTCATCTTGCTTCTAACCTCCAAGCTGTCCTTGTTCATTCCTGAGCTGTGGGCTTAACTAACTTTGGGAGGAACTTAGTTTATAATTTAACTTTGAAACAAAGATGAATAACAGCCCTTTCCTGAAACGAACCTTGCCTGGAGACCAGACTGCCTTTGTAGGACTAACAAATCAGCCACAAGATTAGAAATTATGGTTTAGGAGTCATGCATGCAGCTAGAGGCCATCAGATTCTAAACCTTTCCAATTGCTCCTAGGGATAACATCACTATTGCAAAACCTAAGATTGGTGCTCAAGAGATTTTTCAGACCCTGCACTCAATAGATCAGCTAAAGATTGATAAACTAGCTCATCTGGTCCCGTGGCCCTGACCCAGAAATTGACTTAATGCAAAAGGACAGCTTTGACTCCCTATGATTTTATCTCTGACCCGACCAATCAACTCTCCCCCCTTCCTGGCTGCCTACCAGTCAAATTATCCTTAAAAATCCTGTCTTCAAATTTTTGGGGAGATTGATTAGAGTAATAACTCCATCTCCTGCTTGACATGGCCAGCTTCATGTCAATTAAACTCTGTGTACTGTAATGCTGTGGATTGGTTTTGTTTGTGCAGTGAAAGAACCTATCAGGTGGTTACAGTTTCATCTCTTCACAGGCCCCTAGGTTGAAATCTTCTTCATCTGCTAAATCATTTCCATTCACTTATTTGTCTCCAGCTTCCAAAATTTTCTTGACTCATCTCTGTCATTTCTTGCACTATCTAAATAGGATAATTCTTTTAATATCTTGAACTTGCAGTGGACTTTCATGAGGGAGCCATGGTAAAGGTGATGTTCAGTATACCATGTTTAAACAGCTGTTACTTTTAAAATCTGTTTTGCTTTTGTCAATCCTAATTTTATTTTTTGCTAAATCCAAGTTTAGTGAAATTAATGTAGAATCTTAATAGATTACAAGTGGAAAGGATGTGAGAAAGAATACACAAGAATGACAGCAAATAAAATCAGTGATATGTGAGGCTGTCAATGATACTATTCCTTATAGGTGGCCATGTTTCTTCTTTCTTTCATTTCAGTAAGTTTTACTAGAATATGTCTTGGTATTGATCGTTTAGTATTGACATAATCAGATATGCAGTATACTCTTTCATTATGTAATTTCACAGTTTTTAAAAAAAATTTCAAGTACATTTCCTTGAATTATTTTTGTAGCATTTGTTCTTTGTTCGATTTTCTTTTGGATTTCCCATTATTTGCATTTTATCTTCTTTGCCTCTCTTCAACATATGTCACTTTCTTAAATCATTTGGTTTTCTTCCTTTTGAGTTTAAAATTTTTGCCTTTTCACTTGCTTCTCTTCAGGCTTTGTCTATTGTGTTTATTCACTCCTATGTTCCTCCTAGTTTAGTGTTCAGTTCTGAAATTTTTTTCTTTCATTTCTAATTCTTCCCTGAATTCCATCATTTCATATCCAATGCTGATTTATGTTGCTATGCCTTTTATCATTTTCATAACTTTTATCTCATTTTAAAATACAAGTAATAATTTTAATATGTGTACTTTTGTCTGTAGCAATGTTATTCTGCTCCTTTTCCCTTTTTTATTTTTAACAACATTGCCTGGGATTTGACCTTAATATTTTTGTTTCTCATTTTTATGTGAAGCTTGTTTTCCTGAACTTTTAGAAGGAACTTGGCACAGGTTAGCTTTTCTACCTTTATGCTCCTTTGTCTGTTTTTGTTCTCTAATGTTCAAAAATATGGTGGCTTGCTTTCTGAGATTTATCAGCTCTGTTCCCCTCCCCTACTTTTAACTGGGCTTCATTCCATCCTGGTGATTTTCTCTATACGGCTCAGCTCAAATATTGTGTCTGGAATTTATTCCTTCCGGTGGGTTCTTGGTCTCGCTGACTTCAGGAATGAAACCGCAGACCCTCGCGGTGAGTGTTACAGTTCTTAAAGATGGTGTGTCCAGAGTTTGTTCCTTCCAAATGTTCAGATGTGTCCGGAGTTTCTTCCTTCTGGTGGGTTTGTGGTCTTGCTGACTTCAGGAGTGAAGCTCCAGACCTTTGCAGTGAGTGTTACAGCTCTTAAATGTGGTGTGTCCGGAGTTGTTTGCTCCTCCTGATGGGTTTGTGGTCTTGCTGAGCTCAGGAGTGAAGCTGCAGACTGTCGCAGTGAGTGTTACAGCTCATAAAGGTAGTGCGGACCCAAAGAGTGAGCAGCAGCAAGATTTATTGAGAAGAGCAAAAGAACAAAGCTTCCACAGCATGGAAGGGGACCCGAGCAGGTTGCCAATGCTGACTCGGGTGGCCAGCTTTTATGACCTTATTTGGCCCCGCCCACATCCTGCTGATTGGTCAGTTTTACAGAGCACTGATTGGTCCATTTTACAGAGTTCTGATTGGTCCGTTTACAAACCTTTAGCTAGACACAGAGCACTGATTGGGCTATTTTTACAAAGTGCTGATTGGTGCGTTTACAATCCTTTAGCTAGACACAGAGTGCTGATTGGTGTTTTTTTTTACAGAATGCTGATTGGTGCATTTACAAACCTTTACCTAGACACAGAGTGCTGATTGGTGCGTTTACACAGAGTGCTGATTGGTGCGTTTACAAACCTTTAGCTAGACACAGAGCGCCGATTGGTGCATTTCCAAACCTTTAGCTAGGCAGAAAAGTTCTCCAAGTCCCCAATTGACCCAGAAACCCAGCTGGATTCACCTCTCAATCCCCCCTCTAAACAGAACACCCCAACCGCTGTTGGGAATTGGGCGATGACTGCTCTAGCTACTTCCTGCTGGATAGGGGTGAAGAAGGGGCCCTGCAGTTGTAGTGTCCTCCAGAGGGGAGCTCTTTAGGCCTGTGAAAGGGTCAGCGGGTCAGTCCAGGGGTCCTCAGTAGAAGTTGTTACCTGAGCTCATTGGGGGTTTCATTTGTAAGACCATCTGTAGCTTGATGGCCTCGAATCTACAGGAAGCAAATGTAACAAGGAGATTAAAAATACAGGGCCCAAAGGTGAGTAATAGCAAGATGGCTGCCACAGGACTTAGAAAGGGGAGAAGCCATGTTGCCCAACTCCAGAGGTTGGTATGAGTTTGAAAAGCATTGTCTGATTTCAGAAGCCTTTTCCTGTAAATGTCGGGGGCATCTCGTACAATCCCTGACTGTTTGGTGTAAAAACAACACTCTTCCCCTAAGAAGGTGACAAGTCTTCCTTTCTCAGCAATGAGGAGGTCTAGGCCTTGGCAGTTTTGGAGAGTCATTCCTGCCAAAGAGTCTATTTGGGATTGTAGTTACTATCCTTACTGGATAGATTTTGTTATTTCTTGCAAATCCTTTGAGAGTGTGTGGTAGTAGGATAATGCATGTTACACTGTTAACTTTTAGCAAAATTTACTTTAGTTGAAAACCTTGTAAGTTGGGGATTTTAATTTTTCTTTGCTATTAATAAAACCTCATTCATTCCATATTAACTTAGAATTGGTATAGATGGCTCCTTCCTGATTCTGTAAGTACTTTAAGATTTGGCTGAGTGTGAACAGTTTGAGCAGATCGATTATTAGGCAGTTGTCCTAAATGCTTATCACTTACTGAATATCCATTGTGTCTTTTTCCCTTAATCGCCTAGGAGGAACCATCTATCATCCTGTCCTGAAGGGAGTTCCTCCTAGATCTGGTTGGACCTTTGTATGGTAATTAATTAAGATTTAGATCCCCTGTTAGGAAACCTGCTGGGTTAAGGATTTTTGATATGAAGACTATGGGTTGTCAGGGCCCCAGTGCTTTCAGGCTATGCCCTTGTTTACACTGACAACAAGGTGGTATTGGAGTGTTATAGAGAAGACCTTCAATTATCAATTATAGGTTTTAAATTTACCCTAGCTTTTAAAGGAATAGGGTACACTGTTTTTTCTTTACTACTCCTATCTCTCTTTTTCTCTCACTTTGACTTCTTTGTCTGTCTCTCTCTTTCTGACTCCATCTTTGTCTCTTCCTTTGTCTCTCTTTGACTCCTTCTTTCTCTCTGTCTCTTCCTCTCTCTCTTTGACTTTCTGTCTCTCTCTGACTCCCTCTTTGTCTCTTCCTCTCTTTCTCTCTGACTCCCTCTTTGTCTCTTCCCCTCTCTCTCTCTCTCTCTCTCTCTTACTTTCTGTCTCTTTCTCTCTTTCCTTTCTGCTGGTCTTTCCCTGCCTCTGCCAGCCACTTATGCAGCTGTTCTCCCCTCTCCTACCCCTTTTTGATGGCTTCAGCAGTGTAAGACTGACACCTCCTTGGGTTTTTGCACTGTATGCAATAACTCCATGATTTCCTTCTGGTATTTAATGGGGGTTCCCCCAGTGGTTAGGAACTCCTTTTCTTTCCATATTGCAGCTTGGGCATGTAGGATTAGATAAGCATACTTGGTATCTGTATACACATTTACTCTTCTTCCCTTTCCCAGTTCTAAGACTCGGGTCAGTGCCACTATTTCTGCTAATTGGACGCTGGTTCCAGGGGGGAGAAGCTTACTTTCACTAACTATGGCATAACCTGCCCTTCACATCCCACTCTCCACAAACGACCCTCCATCGGCATATAGGTTAAGGTCAGGATTAGCCAAGGGGACTTCCAAGAGATCATCTCGGGTGGCATAAGTCTGGACTACAACCTGTTGGTAGCCATGCTCGACCAGCTCCCCATCCTCTGGGAGAAAAGCAGCAGGGTTGAGGGCAGCACACACATGCCCTTGAAGCACCGGTCCCTCAAGGAGTAGCACCTGGTATCTAAGCAGGCTGTTGTCTGTAGCCATAAACCTCCTTTGGCACCTAGTATGCCATTTCCATCAGGAGTAGTCCAGACAGTGAGATCCTTTCCTTGTATTATTTTGATAGCCTCTCACACTAAGACGGCCACTGCCACAACCACCCATAAACAATGAGGCCAGCCTTTTGCTACTGTATCAATTTCCTTACTTAGGTATGCCACTCATGTGGGGTTGTCCCACGAGTCTGAGTAAGGACTCCAAGAGCTATCCCTGCTCTCTCTGTGACATATAAAGAGAAGTTTTGTCCTGTGGGAAGGCTTAAAGCTGGAGCTTGTACTGGAGCCTGCATTAAGGTTTTGAAGGTTGTTTCTGCCTCTGGTTCCCATTCTACTAGATGAGTATTTGCCCTCTGAGTCTCCTTGATTAGGGTATAGAGGGACCTGGCTAACTCGCTGTATCCGGGAATCCATAGTCGGCAAAAGCCAGTGACTCCAAGGAACCCCCACAACTGTTTTAATTAATGTCTTAGGGCGAGGATAAGCCAGTGTAGGCTGTATTGTTCCTTGCTGAGGGCCCTGGTCCCTCTGGCTAAGATTAGGCCTAGATATTTGACTTGCTGTAGGCGAAGCTGGGCCTTTCTCCTAGATGCCTTGTACCCTTGATTAGCTAGAAAATTCAAGAGATCTAGAGTAGCCTACTGGCATGAGGCTTCTGAACTGGTAGCCAAAAGTAAATCATCCACATACTGAAGGACCAGAGTGCCTGGACTTGAGAAGTGGCCTAGATCTTGGGCCAGTGCCTGACCACACAGGTGAGGCCTATCCCAAAACCCTTGGGGCAAGATTGTCCACATAAATTGGGACGTGTGGTCTGTGGGATCCTCAAAGGCAAAGAGAAACTGGGAGTCAGAGTGCAGGGGAATAAGGAAGAAGGCCTCTTTGAGGTCCAAAACAGTGAAGCATTCTGCTTTCTCTGGTATTTGAGAGAGCAGGGTATAGGGGTTGGGTACAACTGGATATAGAGGAATTACTGCCTCATTGATTAAGTCTAAGATCTTGCAGTAGTCTCCACTGACCGTTTGGTTTTTATAATCCTAGAATTGGGGTGTTGCAGGGACTACTGCATTTCCTTACTAAGCCTTGAGCTTTTACATGTTTAACAATATCCTGTAATCCTTTATGAGCTTCAGGCCTTAAGGGATATTGCCTTTGATAAGGAAAAGTGGTGGGATCTTTTAGCCTGATTTGACTGGGCGGGCATTTTTTGCCCTTCCAAATTGTCCTTCTAATGCCCAGACTTCAGGGTTGATTCCCTCCTCAAGTAGGGGACGACAAATGGGTAACTTGTTCCCTATATTCATGTAGATAATAGCTCCAGCTTTAGCTAACATATCGCTCCCTAATAAGGGTGTGGGGCTTTCAGGCATAACAAAAAAGTCATGTGAAAAGAGCAAAGTCTCCCAATTACAACTGAGGAGGTAGGAGAAATACCTGGATTGAGGCTGTCCCAGGATTCCTCAGATGGTAACGGACCTTGAGGACAGTCATCCAAGACAGGAGATTAACACTGAGAAGGCCACGCCAGTGTCCAGGAGAAAGTCAATTTCTTGGCCCTCAATGGTTAAACATACCTGGGGCTCAGTAAGGGTGATGAAATGAGCTGGTGCTTGCCTGGATGCCTTCCGTCCTGTTGTTGGATCATCTGGTTGGGGGCTTCTGACCCAGAGAACCTTTGCCCTCTGGAGCAGTGTGCCTTCCAGTGATTACCTTAGCACAGGGGACATGGATGAGGGGGCGGCTTGTTTCTTGTTGGACCATCTTTTTTAAAGGGTCCTTGTAAACCACACTGATAACAAGCCCTACCTGGGTGATTGGCCTGCTCTGTTTTCTGTCCTCTCTGAACCACCAAGGTTTGTCTGTCTGAGGGCCATAACTAAGGCTGCGGCCTTTCTCCGATCTTGCTTTTCCTTTTGGGCCTGTTCCTCTTGGTCCCTATTATAGAACACCAAGGTTGCAAGGTTTAAAAATGCCTCCAGATTTTGTTCAGGGCCCAGGGCTCGCTTTTGGAGCTTTCTCCTGGTATCTGTGGCTGATTGGGTAATAAACTTATCTTTTAGGATCAATTGACCCTGGAGGGAGTCGGGTCACAGGGAGTCTATTTCCTTAAGGCCTCCTGTAGCCGCTAGAGGAAGGCAGAAGGATTTTCTATATCACAACTAGTTCTTTCTCCGCAGTGTGGAATTCTTTCTAGAAGGGAGACCTGGCTGGTCAATTTCTGGAGTTCTTAGGGGCTACACTGTTCCAGCTCCATTCAGACCTTATTATTCCTTGCATTCTTATTAGAGATAAAACCTATCCTAATGGGCTTTCCTTTGCTGTCTTCCACAGAAACGCTGATATTATTAAGGTTTTATGACTTGTTAGTGGTCTGCTCTATTAATAAATAATAATTTATATTATGGAGTTCATGAGAATATCATAGGAATATGGTCTTAACTTATGATGGTTCAACTTCGAATTTTTTGATTTTATATTGGTGCAAAAGCAACACATTCGGTAGAAACTGTACTTTGAATACCCATACAACTATTCTATTTTTTACTTTCAGTACAGAATTTAGTGAATTACATGAGATATTCAACATTTGTATTATAAAATAGACTTTGTTTTAGATGATTATGCTCAATTGCAGGCTAACATAAGTGTTCTGAGCGTGTTTAAGGTAGGCAGGGCTAAGCTATGATGTTTGGTAGGTTACATGTATTAAATACATTTTTGGCCAGGTGCAGTGGTTCACACCTGTAATTCCAGCACTTTGGGAGGCCAAGACAGGTGGATCATCTGAGGTCAGGAGTTCTCTACCAGCCTGGCCAACATGGTGAAACCCCGTCTCTACTAAAACATACACAAAAATTAGCTGGTCGTGGTGATGGGCAACCGTAATCCCAGCTACTCAGGAGGCTGAGGCAGGAGAATTGTTTGAAACCCGGAGGGAGAGGTTGCAGTGAGCCGAGATCACAACACTAAACTCCAGCCTGGGCAACAAGAGTGAAACTCCGTCTCAAAAAAAAAAAAAAAAAAGTATTAAATACTTTTTTGACTTTTGCTATTTCAACTTATGATGGGTTTATTAGGACATAACCCCATTGGAAGTGGAGGAGCTTCTATACTTAGCTTGAAATGTTTTGGTTTTTCTTTCTATTGCTCTGCCTATTTTATGTGGGGATTTAAAGAGATTCAAAAACTCTACTTTTGCTTCCCAGGATACAACTATGTTTTCATTTTAAAATATGTATTCAATTTTCTTTGTATACAAATTATAATGCGGTATTTTATGTCAAGGAGAACTAATTTATGTAAAATATATTACTGAATATTTACAAAGTCAAAATTATTTTGTTAATTTTGATGTTTTTCAAGTTTTTTTTTTTTTTTTTTAAAATCAAAGCTTGTTTGTTATTTGACAGAAGCAATTGTTAGCCTGAAGGTAAAACAAGTTAGCACTGCTTCTTATTAGCAAAGGAATTCAGTTGTATTGGGTATATTGTTACAACAGATAGTTATTGTCAGTTGAAAACCTGTTTTATCATAAAATTGAATCATCTATATAAAATAAAATGGTACAACATTATAGATTTAAAAGGATCAAAAATTTAATATTGTTTTAATTTTTTAAAGGAGATGAATAGAAGTTAATATGTCACTTTTGAAAGATAACTTGCTTCCTTTGAACAATTCATACTTGTTCATTACTCTTCTATTTTAGCATGATCCTTTCTGCTTGGGACTTTTTTCTTTTTTTCAAATTCCAGGAAAGAACTGGAAGTTTTGGTAACTGATTTCTTCCCCCCTCTAAATACATTCTACATTGGATTTTTGTTTTTTAAGAGATAGGGTCTTGCTCTGTTGCCCAGGCTGCAGTGCTCACTGTGATACGGACAGGAAGCAGGGAAATACTGGGTAGAAGAGGGTGGTCCCAGTGAGGGCCACACCCTTAAGCCTGGGACTGTGGCCCCAAAGTGAGAACATGCATTCCTGTTTTCCAGCTCGAATGTTGCTTTTTGGCCTGCCCCACACCCCATCCTGTACCCATAAAAACCCTAGGGTCCACTGGCAGAGGGGCAGGGCAGCAGAGTGGAGAGGCAGAGGAGGAGAGAAGAGAAGAAGCAGCCAGATGTCAGAGAGAAGCAGCTTGACTTCAGTGGGACAGCTTGACAGTGGGCCTTCAGAAGAGTTTGGCCAGGGAGAGCTGAACTCCAGGGGAAGGCTACATTCCCATTCCATCCCCTTTCCAGCTCTCCACCTCGCTGAGAGCCACTTCCACTGCTCAATAAAATCCTCCACATTCACCACCCTTCAGTTCATTTGTGTGACCTGATTCTTCCTGGATGCCAGACAAGAACTCGGGTAGAAGAGGGTGGGTGCAAAAGACTATCACCCTGACCCTTCACTGAGCTGTTTAACACTTATGCTGTCCATGGATGGCAAAACTAAAAGACCACACTCTTTTAGTAATACATGCCCTCTGGAGGTCCAGGGGCATCATGGGTACCCCCATAGACAGTGCCATGGGGCCACACAGAGTTCTACTCCTGCCGGCGTCCAGAAGCACTTGTACGGGCCCCTACACCCACTCAGCTGCATTCTCCCCTTCCTGTGAGGGGTTGAGAGCTGTGGGCTGAGTAAACTAGCCAACCCCAAAGGGGGTTAAGGAAACTATCACATTTCAACTACAGCCTCTAACTTCTTGGCTTAAGTGATCCTTCCACCTCAGCCTCCCAAATAGCTAGGACTACAGGCAGGCACCACCACATCCAGCTGATTTTAAATTTTTTGTAGAGATGGGGTCTTCCTATGTTGCCCAGGCTGAACTCTTGACCTCAAGCAATCCTCTTACCTTGGCCTCCCAAAGTGCTAGGATTACAGGCTTGAGCCATCATGCCTGGTCTGACATAGGATTTTTAATAAGATTCTGTCTTTAGTGTGATATTTAAAAATCACCAAATTGCCCAGGCACAGTGGCTCAAGCCCGTAATCCCAGAACTCTGGGAGGCCGAGGCAGGTGGATTACAAGGTCAGGAGATTGAGACCATCCTAGCTAACACGGGGAAACCCTGTCTCTACTAAAAATACAAAAAATAGCCAAGCGTGGTGGCAGGTGCCTGTAGTCCCAGCTACTCGGGAGGCTGAGGCAGGAGAATGGCGTGAACCTGGGAGGCAGAGCTTGCAGTGAGTCGAGATGGCGCCACTGCACTACAGCCTGGGCGACAGTGCGAGACTCTGTCTCAAAAAAAAATAAAAATCACCAAATTAATGGAAATATGGTATTATTGCCTATTGTGTTTATCAGTCTGTTATAGTCACAAGAAAAACTAAAAATCAACCAAACAAAAAATTTATCTGCTGTAAAGAGATTCAGAGGCATCAGTAAACATTATTATGTAAAGATTTTTCTCTCTATTCGTGAAAGAGATAACTTGATGTAGTTGATAGCTGTAAAACAGTTGTTTTGATATTGAACACTTGTATAATAGCTTTTCTGTGGGATTGTTCTGTTAGTAAACGTGGAAGAAGAGAATATAAAACCAAGAACACTAACATATAAAATCAAAATACGATCGTGAAGTCTTCTGGCTTATGCATGATTATATAAACCCCCATGTTTATTTCCACAGCAATTCTGCAGTATGTAGAAAAAGAAAAAGTGCTAATTAAGCTACCTTATTTACAGCCAAATTTCAATGTTAAAATTCTGCAATTTGGGGGGTGAGGTTTCATGTTTTATACTTCTTGCTATTCACATTAAAATATGTAGCATAATACTTACATATTCTAAAGCCTGTAAAATGGTTTCTGCTGTGCAGTAGTTTATCAAGCTGCTGCTAGAGTCACAGGAGAAAGAACCAGACTGTAACTGTAAATACCACATGGTTGTGAAAATATGGAGGACACCAATAACTAATTATCTTTGGGGTTTTTTTAAGTACTTTTTTTTTGTTTTGTTTTTATTTTTGTTCGTTTGTTTGTTTTGGAGACAGAGTTTCACTCTTGTTGCCCAGGTTAGAGTGCAATGGCACAATCTCAGCTCACTGCAACCTCCACCTCCTGGGTTCAAGCGATTCTCCTGCCTCAGCCACCTGAGTAGCTGGGATTACAGGCATGTGCCACCACTCCTGGCTAATTTTTTGTATTTTTAGTAGAAATGGATTGTTCCATGTTGGTCAGGCTGGTCTCGAATTCCTGACCTCAGGTGATCCACTTGCCTCAGCCTCCCAAAGTGCTGGGATTACAGGCGTGAGCCACCATGTCCGGCCAAGTACGTTTTTATATAATCAACTATTCTCTTTGAATATACCTTATGATGTCATCTTTTCCCATCTAATCTGTAGTTGGAAAATCTTTGTCAGAATTAGAAAATCTCTTTTGTCAGGATGTGAATTTCAACCAATTTGGCAAAAATCATTCTTATATAACTTATGGCTTTTCAAGTTGAGTAAATGAAATCAGTCTTCCCAGTTTTAGAACATATTTACGTCAACATAAAACTATAAGAACTGGTTTTCATGTCTCTGCCTGTAAATTAATATCAGTTGAATTTTCAAAAGTTTTTAGTGAAGGATAGGCATTTCATTGAAGGTTATTTTTGAATCCTCAAAATTAACTTTTATTAAGTCCATTGATGTGGAATTCAGGAACTCTTAAATAGTAGCTTCTCCTGAGAGTATTTAAATTTGTGAGGCATCAAGGAGTGTGGTGCATACCAGCAGTCCCAGCTACATGGGAGGTTGAAGTGGGAGGATCACTTGAGCCTGGGAGGTTGAGGCTGCAGTGAGCCATGATGGTGCCCCCGCAACCCAGCCTGGGTGACAGAGTGAGACCCTATCTAAAAAGAAAAAAAAAAATGACAGTCTCTATATTCTAGAGTTGTATGTTAACTATGGTTGCTCATTCTTCAAGCTCAGAGGATGTTGCTGGTGTGGGAGAGAATGCTGGGGGATGTGCAGAGGAAGTACATGCAACAGGGAGAAATGATGTCTGGCAATGAAAGAAGTGACACAGCTGTAGTTACATGGTTCTTGAAGCCTATTTAGTGCAAGAGCAAATAACACACTCAGGAGTTTTTGCTTGCTTTAAATATCACAGTACAATATGATAACTGATGTTTCTAATGATGAGTCAGTCTGCAAGAAATGGGATTCATGTGCAATTGTGTGCAAATAAGCTTTGCAAAAACAGATATTCTGGTGTAGGAAGACTACATGGGCAGCTTCTGTTCTTGACTTACTGGTGGAAGGAGGCATTATCTTTAGGCAACTATTTGAAAACACACTGTTATATCCACTTAACATTTACTTTGAGTCCTGGTTGTAGTCATACTCTAAATTTGCTGGAAATGCTAGAAATGGTGTAATTTCTGTTCACTGAAACAATAGAATAAAGGAAATGGACTTCTGCACTCTGTGGTAGATTGCCACTTAATGTCATTTGAAGCATAAGATATGTTGATTACTGAAAGCTGAAATTAGCCCCACAACTAGTAGGCTGTGTTTGACACTTTAAAGGTATACACTTGATGAAGAACATAATTAGGGATAACAGGCTTTTATGCTTGGCAGAGGTAGGCATCACATTTTGTTAACATACATTGGTTAATATTACTGTCTTGACAGGTTCTCTAAATACAATTTTTTTTCCCCATGGCAACATGAGCCACTATGTCTGTGAGTCAATATGAACAAGATTTTTTTTATGGTTGATTGCCATTGAATCATGAAAACCTTGTGGTATTATTGAAGTGAAATATCATATACTTTGGGTATAACAAGTATGGGTTTTGTAACATGTCAAAGAGTTCAATTACACTGTAGTTAAGAAATTGAAGCTGGGCGCGGTGGTTCACGCCTGTAATCCCAGGACTTTGGGAGGCTGAGGCAGGTGGATCACGAGGTCAGGAGATCAAGACCATACTGGCTAACACGATGAAACCGCATCTCTACTAAAAATACAAAAAAAACTAGCTGGGCGAGGTGGCGGGCACCTGTAGTCCCAGCTACTCGGGAGGCTGAGGCAGGAGAATGGCGTGAACCTGGGAGGCGGAGCTTGCAGTGAGCTGAGATCCGGNAAAAAAAAAAAAAAAAAAAAAAAAAGAAAAGAAATTGAACTTTTTATTAGCTGCGAGCTTGCTGTCTCAGTCTTCCTCACAATTCTATGCAGAATTGCAATGAAAATTCTCTCCAAGCGCCTTGTTTAAAATTTTTGGGTTTGTGTATTATCTTGAAAGAAGAGGTCCAAAATTATATTTTCACAATGATCCCTGTAAACATTTAAACTTAACTAGTAAAAGCTATGAATATGTTCAATAAACAAACCATACGTCAGTAAAATAATAGAAACATAATAAACTTAAATTTTTTTAAATGTTTTAAATTTGTGTCTCTTTTTAAAAGATGGGGTGGAAGAGAAGAGTGATCTTTAGATTTTTATATTTAATTGAACTAACAGCATGTGCTGACAAGTAATAGAAAACAGGGCCGAGCGCAGTGTCTCACGTCTGTAACGCCAACACTTTGGGAGGCCGAGACGGGCGGATCACCTGAGGTCAGGAATTCGAGAGCAGCCTCTCCAACATGGCAAAACTCCATCTCTACAAAAAATACAATAACTAGCTGGGCATGGTGGGACGTGCTTGCAATCCCAGCTACTTGGGAGGCTAAGGCAGGAGAATTGCTTGAATCCAGGAAGCAGAGGTTGCAACGAGCCAGGAGCACGCCACTGCACTACAGCCTGGGCAACAGAGCAAGACTCCATCTCAAAAAAAAAAAAAAAGTAATACATAACAGAGATTCAAAGTGACTACATAAATTGGTTTCCACTCATCTTTCGCTTTTCATTGCTACCAGGCTAAGAGACAGCTTCTCTTTTCAGCCTATAGGAAAAATATTTGGTAATGTAACAATCCTGTTTCTATTCCTGCAGTGGGAGCTCTGTTACCTTGTGCAGGAGTTGCATTTTAAAGTATTTAAACACAATAATTAAGTCTACATTTGGTTGCTCATTTACCTAAAACTTTGTGAAGTTATAAGTGCTCAGTGTTTCTGGTGCTTTACAATATTTCTGGTAGAATTGTTTCCTTCCTAATTTTTCTTTGACCCATGGGTTACTTAGAAATATGTATTTTTTTGTTTTGTTTTGGTTTGTTTGTTTGTTTTTTAAGACGGAGTCTCACTCTGTCGCCCAGGCTGGAGTGCAGTGGCACGATCTCGGCTCACTGCAAGCTCCACCTCCCAGGTTCACGCCATTCTCCTGCCTCAGCCTCCCAAGTAGCTGGGACTATAGGTGCCCGCCACCACGCCCAACTAATTTTTTGAATTTTTAGTAGAGATGGAGTTTCATCATGTTAGCCAGGATGGTCTCAATCTCCTGACCTCATGATCTGCCCATCTCAGCCTCCCAAAGTGCTGAGATTACAGGTGTGAGCCACTGTGCCCGGCCAGAAGTATGTTGCTTAGTTTCCTAATAGTTGGAGATTTTTCTAAGGATCTTCTGTTACTGATTTTTTATTTAATTGCTTTGTAGTCAGGAAATATTTTGTTTGACTTGAATCTTTTAAAATTTATTGAGATTTGTTATTATGGCCTAAAATATGGTCTATGTTGGTAAACGTTCCATGAACACTTAAAAAAAAAGATGCATTCTGGGCCTATTTGCCTATTCAGGATATTTCATATAAATTGAATCACACAATAAGTACCATTTTTTTCTGGCTTCTTTATTTTCATCCTTCATCCATGTTATCACACTTCATTCCTTTTGATGGTCAAATAATTCTCCTTTTTTACAGATATACTATGTTTTATTTTTCCATTCATGAGATGGCTTATCATTGTGTTTTCACTTTTTGGTTCTTATGACTAATGCTGCTACAAACATTCATGTCCAAATTTTGTGTAATACATGTTTTATTTCTCTTAGAAATTTACCTAAAAGTGGAACTGATAGGTCATATGCTAACTGTGTGTTTAACTTTTTGAGAAACAGGAAAACTGCTGCTTTCCAATGAGCTGCACCATTTGACATTCCCACCAGCAATGTATCAAGATTCAAGTTTCCTTGCCAACACTTGTTATTGTGTGCCTTTTTTCATTTGATACTTTAAAGATGTTGCTCCATTGTGTTTCCATTAAGGTATCTCTTTCATCATTGTTCCTCTCTATATAACATGACTTTTTATAGGGCTTTATCACCAGTTTTGAACAATTTGATTGCAACGTGACCTCATGTTTCTTGTGATTGGGGGTTAATTGGAATTCTTGGATTTGTGAGTTTATCATTTTTAACACATTTGGAAAGTTTTGGCCATCATTTCTACAAATATTTTTCTATTGCCCTGTTCTTTCTTCCTTTGGGGACTCTAATAATACACGCACACACACACACACATATATAGTATTTAATCTTTCTTCATATGTGTATACACAGTATGTACATTTTATATACATATAAAATGTACTTAAAGTTTTTACCATAGTTCAATGATGCTCTGTTTATTTTTTAATTATCTTTTCTCTCTGTCTTTTAAGCTCACTAATCTTTTATTCTGCAATTAATACCATCCTTGGCATTAATCCCACCTAATACATTTCTCATTATACATTGTAATTGTTTCATTTTAAGAAGGTTGATATTTTTTTTTTTTTTTTTTTTTTTTTTTTTTTTTTTGACATGAAGTCTCGCTCTTATCCCCAGGCTGGAGTGCAATGGCATGATCTCGGCTCACGGCAACCTCCGCCTCCC
>NW_016804595.1:2735557-2742424 GCF_001698545.2 Rhinopithecus bieti | reverse complement strand
TTTTTTTGAGATGAAGTCTCGCTCTTATCCCCCAGGCTGGAGTGCAATGGCATGATCTCGGCTCACGGCAACCTCCGCCTCCCAGATTCAAGCGATTCTCCTACCTCAGCCTCCCAAGTAGCTGGTATTACATGCACCTGCCACCATGCCTGGCTAATTTTGTATTTTAGTAGAGATGGGGTTTCACCATGTTGGCCAGGCTGGCCTTGAACTCCTGACCTCAGGCAATCCGCCCGCCTCAGCCTCCCAAAGTGCTGGGATTATAGGCGTGAGCCACCACGCCCAGCCTGATATACATTTTTATATCTTTCATGCTTTAACTTTTTGAGCATATAGAAAACAGTTATAATAACTGTTTTTTAAAAGTCTTTCTCTCCTAATTTTAGCAACTCTGTTAGTTCTGGGTTAGTTTCAATTAATTAGTTTTTCTCTATGATGGATCTTATATTGCCATTTTTTTACAGATCTGGCAATTTTGATTGAATGTCACACATTGTGGATTTTAGTTTGTTGGGTGCTGGATATTTTTATTCCTATAGTCTTAAGCCTTTTTACTGAGATACAGTTAAGTTGCTTGTAAATAACTATGATTCTTTCCATTCTTGCATTTAAGATTTATTAAGCAGGACTGCTATGTGCTCATCTAGGGTGAATTGTCCCCTACTACTGATAAAATACCCTTCCTTGTCCTTAACTCGGCGCCCTTTTTAGAACTCACAAGGCATTCCACTGTCTTCTGGGCTTCGTAGATTCTGATAACAAGTCCATGGTATTTGAATTGTTGTTCCTTTGTATGTAATGTGTCATTTTTCCTTGGCTACCTTCAAAATGTTTATTTTGTGTTTTGTTTTAAGTAGTTTCACCTTGATGTGCCTTGTCATGGTTTTCTTTGTATTTAATCTTTCTTCATATATGTATACACAGTATATATATTCTTTCTTCCTCTTCAGGACACTGGTTGCTTGTATATTAGGCCTTTTGATATTGTCACACAGATCCCTGAAGCTTTTTTTAAGATCATTTTCCTCTCATGTTCAGATTGGATTATTTGCATTACTCTGTCTTCAAGTATGCTAATCCATTTTTGTTTTATCTCAATTCTGCTATTAAGCCCATAAAGCAATTTAAAAATTTTTGATATTATTGTGTTTTTTCAAACAACATCTCCATTTGGTGTTTTCAAATAACATATCCATTGGTGTTTTACATATAAGATTTATATTTATATATTATATAAAATTTATATATATACATAAATTTACATATATAAATTTATATACATGTATATAAATTATATATAATATATATTTGGAGACAGGGTCTTGCTCTGTCACCAAAGCTGGAGTACAGTGGTGTGATCATGGCTCACTGCAGCCCCAAACTTCTGGATCCAAGCAATGCTCTTGCCTCAGCCTCCTCAGTAGCTAGGATTACAAGTGCATGCCACTGTGCCCAGCTAATTTATTGATTTTTTTGTAGAGATGTGGCCTCACTATGTTGCCCAGGCTGGTCTTGAACTCCTGAGCTCAAGCAGTTTTCCTGCCTTGGTCTCCTAAAGTGTTAGGATTACAGGCATGAGCCACTGTGCCTAGCCTAAAACATATTTTCTTTGTCTGTGCTAAGATATTTACCTCTTCATTCATCTGGACATTATTTACTTTTACTTCATTGAATGTAGTCATAATAAATACTCTAACGTCTTTGATAATTCCAATATCTGGGTTATCTCAGTTTGCCCTTCATAGATTATCTTCTCCTTTTTGAATAAATCAAATTTCACATTTTCTTGGGTTTACATTTTTTGGGCACTTTTGGATTCTTTTGAATAGATATTTCGATTATTATGTTGTGGAGACCCTGAATTCTATTATATTCCTTTGTGTAATAGAATATGATTTATTTTCTTATATTCCTCTGAATAGTTTTGGCGTTTTTGCTTCAACAGGCAGCTAGCTTGATTAGGCTCAGATTTCAAACTGTAACTAAGTGCAGCTCAAATATCAGTTTAGTTCCTCTAGCCTTAAAAACAAGTTGCTTTGACTCTGCCCTACATATTTCATGCATGGTTTAGGTCAGTCAAAGACTTGGGAAGAGTTTACACATAGAGTATGTGACCCCTTTCCCTACTTCTCTTCTTTCTAGAATTACTCCTCTCAGTTTACAGAGTCTGTGGCTTCCCCTAGCTCTGTCCTCATCATCATTAGCCAGGAAGTTGTCACGTTTTCTACGGGAACTCAGCCACCCTGAACCACATTATACTCATAGACTATTCTCAAGCTGAAGCCACAAATGGTAAGGAACTCATACTGTGTTAATTCCCTTGTCTAAATTTTTACCCTATTCCAAAGTCTACTTACTCTCCAGAGCCTTTGGATACTTGTTTCTTATATTTTAGCCAGAGTTTGTATATTTTTTACATTCATGAGAGGATCAGTCTGTTAGAAGGTTACTCCACTATAACAGAGGTAGAACTCCTTTTTTTTGTTTGTTTTTTTGGAGACGGAGTCTCACTCTGCTGCCCAGGGACACAATCTTGGTTCACGGTAACTCTGCCTCCTGGGTTCAAGTGATTCTCTGCCTCAGCCTCCCAAGTAGCTGGGATTACAGGCACACACCATCATACCCGGCTAATTTTTGTATTTTTAGTAGAGATGGGGTTTCAGGCCAGGCTGGTCTCAAACTCTTGGCCTCAAGTAATCGACACGCCTCAACCTCCCAAAGTGCTGGAATTACAGGCGTGAGCCACTGCATCTGGCATGGAGGTAGAGCTCTTTATATCTGTGTTACCCAACGTTTAGTTTCCACTTAAGTGAGAACATGCAGTATTTGGTTTTCTGTTTCTGTGATAATTTGCTTAGGAAAATAGCCTCCAATTTCATCCATGTTGTTGCAAAGGACATGATTTACTCTTTTATGGCTGTGTAGTATTCCATGGTATATATGTACCACATTTTCTTTATCCAATCCACCATTGATGGTCAACTAAATTGACACCCTGTCTTTGCTATTTTGAATAGTGCTGTAATGAACAAACAAGGGCATGTGTATTTTTGGTAGAACAATTTATTTTATTTGGGTAATACCTAGTAATGAGATATCTGGGTTCTAATTTTAGTTCTTTGAGGTGGCAGTTCTAATTTTAGTTCTTTGAGACATCTCCAAACTGCTTTTCACAGTGGCTGAACTAATTTACATTCCCATCAACAGTGTACAAGTGTTCCCTTTTCTCCGCAGCCTTGTCAACATTGTTATTTTTTGACTTTTTAGTAATAGCCATTCTGACTGGTGTGACATGGTATCTTATTTTGGTTTTTATTTGCATTTCTCTGATGATTAGTGATATTGAGCATTTTTTTAATGTTTGTTGGACACTTGTATGTCTTCTTTTGAGAAGTGTCTGTTCACATCCTTTGCCCACTTTTTAATGTGGTTGTTTGTTTCTTGCTGGTTTAAGTTCCTTATAGAGTCTGGGTATTAGACCTTTGTCAGATGCATCATTAGTGAATATTTTCATTCATTTTTTTTTATGTTGTCTTTTTACTCTGTTGATAGTTTCTTTTGCTATGCAGGAGCTCTTTACTTTAATTAAGTCACACTTGTCCATTTTTGTTTTTATTGCAATTTCTTTTGAGGACTTGGACATAAATTCTTCGTTAAAGATGGTATCTGGAGGAATATTTCCTAGGGTTTTTCTAGATTTGTATAGTTTGAGGTCTTATATCTAAGTTTTTAATTCATCTTGTGTTAGTTTTTGTGTATGGTTATAACCAGGTAGGGGTCCAGTTTCATTCTTCTGCATGTGGTTAGCCAGTTTTCTCAACACCATTTATTGAATAGGGTGTTCTTTCCCCATTGCTTATTTTTATTGACTTTGTTGAATATCAGTTGATTGTGGATATGCTGCTTTATTTCTGGGTTCCTTTATTCTGTTCCATTGGTCTATTTATCTATTTTTGTACCAGTACCATGCTGTTTTGATTACTGCAGCCTTGTAGTATAGTTTGAAGTCTTGTAATGTGATACCTCCAGCATATTCTTTAATTTTAAAACACTAACACATATGCAGAAAAGTGTATAAAACTATAAATACCTTAAATAATTAATGTAAATTAAACAGATATATAACTACCATCTCAATTAAGAAATAGAATATTATCAGCCTTCCAGGAACTATGGGAGTTTTGGTTTTGTTTGATTCTTTGGTTTGTTTGTTTGGTTTGTTTTCAAGAATGAGAACACTTTGATTATATTTATAGACATGAAGAAGATAGCTGATGACTCAAATTCCTGAAAGCGGGAAGAAATAGTAAGGTTTTTAACCTTATTAGTCATTACAGCAGTCCTATAAAACACAATAATGTGTGATTAAACTGCCATCACGATTGCTAAAAATTAAACCATGAGCAACTCATGCTCTCGTACACTGCTGATAGGAGTATAAAGAGTACAACTATTTTGGAAAACTGTTTAGCAGTAACTTCTAAAGCTGAACAAACATATATCCTATGGCTTAACATTTTCACTCCTCAGTATGTACCTGTTAGAAATATGCTTATATTACCCAAGAAGAGATATATAAAAATGTTCATAGTCAAAGTAGTTTTAATGCCAAAACTTAGAAACAACCCAAATGTCCATTGGTAGCAGAATGAATAATGAATTTTTGTTCTATTCATATAATGGAATGTTATATATCAGTGAGTATGAACAAACTGTTACATGGAGTATGAAAGAATCTCACAAATGTAATGTTTAATGAAAGAAGCTAGACATGGTTGGGGAGTGAGGAGGACTTCTGAGTGCTGATAATGTTCTATGTCATTGTAGGTGATCGTTACGCTGGGACATTCTTTTGTAAAAATCCATTGAATATTATAATTTATTGGCTTATCTGTGTTAATAATAAAAACTCAACCTATTCCTTAAAAAAAGTCCTCCTACTGTGTTTTTGTCTTACTCTTGTAGCAACAATAAGCTACATTCTCTGCATATCAAAACACATTTATTTTTCCTATAGCTCTACATTTAGTGAGATATCAGATTTCTTTTATTTTATTTTTTTTGAGACAGGGTGAGATATCAGATTTCTTATGATTGGAATCTTTAAATGTTAAACTTAGTTCTCATGGGCATATTCTGTACATTCTATAACTGTACCAGAGACAGTATATATCTCTGCTGAATTCAGTTTCCACAGTGGAATTATTTTAAGATATTATTTGTGTGTTGCTAAACAGTTCAGAATCTTTTATATACAGATAGTTTCAAGACTTTGCAGAAGGAGGTTGTGAATTATTATGACACTATAATTCTTAAAGGAACAATGCTTTTTAAAGTCAGTAGAGAATTTAGAAGTAGAATTGTTGTACAAGATTTAGGGGAACATTTGAACCTCATTATAGAAAATACTTCGATTCAATGGCTTCAGAAAACAGGCTGTATTAGTTATTTATTTGTGTATAACTAATTATTCCAGAACTTTGTATCTTAAAACAACAAACATTTATTAACCTCACAACTTCCCTGAGTCTGGAATTTGGAAACAGCTTAACTAGATCCTCTGGCTCTGGATTTCTCACAAGGATGCAACTGAGATATCAGTGGGGCTGCTGACCCAACTGATGGCTAGGCCTGAGGGAGGATCTACTTCCACGGTGACTCATCTGATTTTTGGCAGGATTCAGTTCCTTGTGGTTGTTAGACTGAAGACCTTAGTTACTTACTGGCTATTGGCCTTCCTCAATTTCTTGCCATGTACACTTCCCCATAGGGGAGTTTATACCCTGGCACATGACTTCCATTAAAGCAAGCAAGAGGGCAAGAAAGGATAAGCAAGACAGGAGCCAGAGTATTTTTGTGACATCTGTCATTTTTAAGTGAGTTCCCAGGTCCAGACAATATTCAAAGGAGGGGGTTGTACAAGGACATAAATATCAAAAGGTGCAGGTCATTGGCAACCATCTTAGACACAATCTATCACATTGCCCTTTGGCTATAAATAGCCAAGATGATAATATCTGTAACTGGGTTGGAGTGCACATCAGTGTTTACAATAAAGATTTTCTTTTGGCTGATTTATTCTGACTTCTGTTCTCTAGAGTATTTCTCTAATTTCAATAAATTTGGGTCAAAACATATTCTTTGGATATCTTAAGACTTGTCTTTCCACATGTTTACTCTAAGTTTTCCTCTATTCTCTGCCCTACATGGCAAAAAAAACTGTCTTTCCATTTAGTTTCTATGATATAGTATTTGATTCTAGAGGTATACTCGTTTCTGTGTTTGAAGAAGTAGAGAAGTAAAAAATTACTTGATTTATCTATATGCGGTTCTCATGTGAGAAGATCCTTGCCTAGGTAAGAGCATTAGCAGAACTGTCAACTGTCTCATTTATTTTAACTGTGTGAGTTGATTGAGGTTGTCATTTTTTCTTCTTAACTATTTCCTAAAAGGAGATAATTGAAGCTTCTAGTAAATTAAAAAAAACTCTTTAAGGCCTTTTTCATTTACAACAACATACTGTATTGTCATCTGTTTTTCTTAGTATTGTAGGTAATGAATTTTAAAAATAATTTAAATGATGCTAGCTTTAGGCTCTTTTTAAACAGCAAAGAAAAATTATTGGGGAATAAATGCATGTCTGTGAATAACTGTTTTCTGATTGTAAAATAATGTTTATTTGTTTAACATTTAAATAATACAAAGACAGATGGTTAATAATTCCTGTCTGCAACCATAAAAGTAAAATAAGTTTATTTAATTTTTAAAAAAATCAAATGGGCATGTGAGCAGTTAATCTGCTGCTATCTTTCCATTGGGAACAAAGTAAAAATAGTAGAAAAATATTTAGAAACAATTTCTCAGTCA